>NW_024833357.1:369-1314 GCF_019175285.1 Sceloporus undulatus
ACAGCAAAATGGTGTCCCTAATAAAAAATGGAACATCAAGGTAAATTTATACTTTTTGGGAACATTTTCAAACCCTGTATGCTTAAATCCGTGTATAAAAAATCCGTGTATAAGAAAGGCCGACTGTATATATGTATGTATATATGTATGTATATAAACTTCCCGTGATTGACATGCATTTTGAAGTGGCGCGAACTAATGGGGTGATAATTGTGCCCAAAACCAAGAAATTAAAAGGGGAGAATGAAAAGGTCTGCATTCATTTTGGGAACGATGGACCCATCAAGACGGAGCAAAGGCGGCGAATCGCAAACCAGTTTAAAGGTCAATGGGAACGAGGTCTTTGTAAGTGTGCTTCCAAGGGCCTCCTGCGCATGGCTGAGCAACTGTTAATAAACATAAATAACAAAAGCTTTATTTTTAGCCCGCCTTTCCTGGGATCAAGGCGGGTCACAACAGCCAAAAACACAATACAATCAATATACAACAAAATACAAAATCTCACAATATCTTACAACAGTTAAAATCCAGTTAAGACATTTTCCAACTAGCACAAGATTACAAAAGCCATGAGGAGAGAGAAGGGGGCAACATGGGATGTTAGGGGTAAGCCTGCTGGAACAAAAAAGTTTTAAGCCCCTTTTTGAAGTGTTCCAGGGAGGTGGCTGAGCGGAGCTCGTCCGGAAGCGAGTTCCAGAGGATGGGGCCCGAGATAGAAACGGCCCTCTGAGTGGAGGTAGAATATCTTGCCTCTGGGACACGTAACAATTGCTTCCCAGCAGATCTGAGTGTGTGAGGCGGAATGTATGGGGAGAGGAGGTCCTCCAAGTACCCTGGGCCCAAGCCATATAGGGCTTTATAGGTAATCACCAACACCTTGTATTGTGCCCGGAAGCGAATAGGCAGCCAATGGAGATCTTTCAGAATTGGTGTTATGTGACTGGT
>NW_024833358.1:0-1314 GCF_019175285.1 Sceloporus undulatus
CTGTCAGTGCCGCCTGACGTCGCTCCTCGTTGTCCCTGACTCTCCGGGGTCAAACCTATTGCCTTGCATCCCTGCTCCGATGGTCGCCAGCCCTGACTCTCTGGGGTCTGCCAGATTGGCCCTCAGGCAGCCTTACATGGCTCCTTCCCCAAGTATCGGGGGGGGGGGGGGTACTAGGGATTTGATGTGCGTTGTATTTTTAGCTTGTTAGCCGCCCCAATTGCTCTCAGAGGGGCGGGATACCAATAAATATTATTATTATTATCATTATTATCGGGTGCCATCATGGTATGGCTGCATTCTGTCCTGACGCTCCTTTGGGAGAACAAATATTAAGACCCCAATGTTGGTACCGTTCTAAGCTGCGCAAGAGGATTCGAAAGCATCTGGCCTTTCAGTTTCTGGGGGCCATGACTGGTACCAAGGCATGCTCCTCGCTGCCACTGGGTTGATTTCAAGCCACCACTGATTGTGCTCAAGAGCCAATGCGGCTGATGCTGTTTTGGGTTCGAGCCCATAGTTGCTCCCTCTGTACCGAGGTCAACTACCAGCGAGCGCTCTGTCGATTTGGAGCCATGATTTTCCCCTCCAGATATCATGCCTTCCTGATTCAGGGCCATACTGTTTCCTCAGTACTGTACTGAGGGCCACTACCTGCAAGCGCTCTGCCAAATCCAGGGCCATGCTTTTCTCCTCCTTTCAAGGCCTGTTGCGGCTCTTACAGTTCTCCCCTTGTTTGGCTCCGAGCCGTGATCCCCCTGGCCCTCATTTCAGGCACAGTTACAGGCTAAGCAATCTGTCCTCCTCTTCCTGCCCTGGATGGACCGCTCCCCTCCATGGCACCCCAAACCTTGCAAACCCCCCTCAACAGGGGCACCATGAAGGGTTGGCTTGGCTCCAGGGGGCTGTGAGATGCCTAGGGTCACACAGTAAATAAGTAAGAACAATAAATGGGCTTAAGGATAAGTAAACAATGCAATGTCACCCCACTTCAAGTGCTGTAGCTCCATCCTATGGAACCCTGGGATTTCCAGTTTCACAAGGTCTTTAGCCCTGAAGATAGCCATCCAGCCTCTGCTTAAAAACAGCCTCCAAAGGAGACTCCACCAGACTCCAAGGCAGCAGCGTCCTCCATTGTCAAATGGCTCTTACTCTCAGGAAGTTCCTCTGAATGTCGAGGTGGAATCTCTTTTCCTGGAGCTTGCATCCATTGTGTCCCATTCTCTGGAGCAGCAGAAAACAAGCTTGCTCCCTCCTCAATATGACTTCCCTTCAAGTATTTAAACAGGGCTATCGTATCATCTCTTAACCTTC
>NW_024833359.1:0-1314 GCF_019175285.1 Sceloporus undulatus
TTTTTTTTTTGTGATTATGGAATTGCCTTCTAGATGTTCACAGGGTAACCATGTTGCCCATATAACAAAGTACAATATCATCCCAAATCCACAAAACAGTAATCCTTTAACTGGGCAAGCCAAAATGCCCAATATACATCTTGCAAGCTTTCAAAGCTCCACTGGCTTCTTCATCAGACAAAGGTGTTAAACATGATACAGGAGAAGGAAAGAAAAAGAAATCAATGATGTTAGACCTAGTCCAGATGTTGTGGTTCTTGTCCTCATTTTGGATGATATGGAAGGGGATTCATACAGGTGTGCCCTTCTTCCTTCTGGCCATGTGGATACTGGGAGATGCAGTCCAGGGAAAAAAAACTTTAAATTCCATTAACAAGACAAAAAGCAGCTGCCTTTGAGATCCAGTTCGTCTCCAATTCTTTGTGAGGTTAATTTTCCTTTGGCCAATGGAAGCCAGTAGAGCTTTGAAAACTTGCAAAGTGTATAATGTGTATTTTGGGTGGGCCAATAAAAGTATTACTCCTTTGTGAATTTTGGATCATTTTGTTGTATAACTGTAATTAAATTTATGCTTGGGGGCATGTGGCCTTGTTAAATTGGGAAGACATCATTTCAAAAGTTCAATGTTTGTGGTTACTCAAGGAATGACAGGAGGAGAATGTGCTTCATAAAAGGCCAGGTTTGTAGCATTCAGGAAAAATTTATTTGTGTTTTAAAGCTAATGATTTTCCTTATTTTGAATTATAATGGAGACTACTTAGGGGCTTAGAATTATAATAGTAATTAATTACTTTTCGGTAGTTTCCAAGCTCTGCATATCACAGTAAACATTCACAGAAGGAGAGAGTTAGCAGTAAATAATGTAACATTCTTTCTAAAGGAGGCAGATACCCTAAAGGCACTAGATCCTGTCTGATCTTGGAAGATAAACAGTGTCATCCCTGGTTTGTATTTGGATGGGAGACCACCAATGAATATTTGTTGCTGTAGGCTCTATTTCAGAGGAAGGAGCTGACAAAATTACCTCTGGGTATTCCCTGCCTAAGTAATTCATGAGGTTGCCTTAAGTCAACAGCCAAGTTGAAGAGACAGCATAGTGTAGCGGTTTGAGTGTTGGATTATGATTCTGGAGCCTCGGGTTCAATTCCTGCTCAGTCATGAAACCGACTGGGTGACCTTGGGTAAGTCACACTCACTCAGCCTCAAGGGATGGCAAGGGTGTTTGATTCCTAACATGGAGATATAGCATAGCAGAAATTAACCTTACTGATCTGGAGAACAAGCAGAGAAATGTGGGACATCTCTTTCCCTCAC
>NW_024833360.1:0-1314 GCF_019175285.1 Sceloporus undulatus
ATCTTAAGAAATGTATGCGGGGATGGAAAGGCAGACAGCAAAGCGTTTTGGAATCAAAAGCTGAGAGGAAAATAGGCCTCAGCCATTCCAGCTGGTGAGTTATTTTGCACCCATTGGACATAGCCAGACATCTTTGGGCAACAAACAGATCAAAGCTACAAAGCTGCCCACAGCTTTCCTGGAGCAGGGTGACTAGGGGTCCTACTTTTCCAGGACATACCCTCCATTTTAGCCTTTTGTCCAGGAGGAATTCCAAAATGCCCTCCCTTTTGAGCATGATGAAGAAGCATGGGACTGGATGGCCCTTGTGGTCTCTTGCAACTCAATGATTCTACATTTATAGGAGTGTTTTTAGCTTTTACTTGCTCATGTCCCCCATTTTTCTTGAATGTCCTCCATTTTGTGGTGCCTGGTTAGGAGGACATCCAGTCACCCTGTCCTGGAGAGACTTCGAAGGGATTGGTTGGGGCCCTTTTGCAAAAGCCGGTTGAACAAAAGTTGGTATGAAAATCTAATAAAACTGATATATTCATAATGATGTTGATGATGATGAAAACACGCTGGTGGACCTACAATTTAGCTGAAACACAGGAGTTACTAGGCAGCTCACCTGAAAGGTTGGCCTGCCAAGAGCGCCCTGGGACCTCCTGGAGGCTCAGGTTGCAGTGGAGCCCCCCCAGGCATGTGCCCAGATGTCCTCACTGCCAAGGAAGACAAAATGGAGGACATGACACAAAACAAAAGCTTAAAAACACTCCTAGAAATGTCAATCCATGCTTCTTAGTCATGCTCAAAATGGAAGACGTTTTGGAATTCCTCCTGGACAGGAGCTTCAAATCTAGGACAGATCCTGGTAAAGGAGGACCTCTGGTCACCTGAAGGAAGGGGGGGGGCAAAGGAGGAGAAATGAGAAAGGCTGGGGAGGGGAGAAAGAAAAGGGCTGCAAACCCCCCCCCCTCAAATCTCTCCCTATATTAGAACAGGGAGGAGGGGATGAAGGCAGGGTGACCAGATGTCCTCAGCCACAAAGGAGGACCAGGCACCACGAAATGGAGCATCTTCAAGAAAAACAGAGGGTACAAAATAAAAGCTACAAAACACTCCTAGAAATGTCAATTTCTACGTCTTAGTCCTCCTCAAAATGGAGGAGATTTGGGAATGCTTCCTGGAGAGGAGGCTGAAATGGAGGACAGGTCCTGGAAAAGGAGGGCTGTTGGCCACCCTGCCCTTCTGGGGCCCTCCAGCGGGCTCCCTCCATCATGCCCTCCCCTGCTGGCATTAATGGCAAAGACACCCAATGGCCCCTCATCCGTC
>NW_024833361.1:0-1313 GCF_019175285.1 Sceloporus undulatus
GCCATTGTTTGCTGGGAAAGCCCCTGACCCTGAGTGGTTTCTCATTTGCATTTGCTGAGTCCTGATTTTGCTATTTTTTTCAGGACTGGTAGCCAAACTTTGTTCACTTTAATATCCAAAAATATTAAAAGAACTGGCAGAAATAATCTCAGAGCCATTGGCAATAATCTTTGAGAACTCCTGGAGAACAGGAGAATTCCCAGCAGACTGGGGAGGGCAAATGTTGTCCCCATCTTTGAATAGCAGAAAAAATAGGGAAGTAATAGTATCACTCCATTCTGGTCATAGAATACCATGTCCCATGTCTAGGCACCATCATTCAAGACAGTTGGGGAGTGTGTCCAGAGGAGGGTGATCAAAATGATAAAAGGTCTGGAAACCATGTCCTATGAGGAAAGAGTCAGGGAGCTAGGTATGTTTATCCTGGAGAAGAGAAGGTTAAGAGGCAGTATGATAGCCCTGTTTAAATATTTGAAGCGATATGTTATTGAGGATGGAGCAACCTTGTTTTGTGCTACTTCAGAGACTTAGGTGTGGAGCAATGGATTCAAACTCCATGAGAAGAGATTTCACTGAAACATTAGAAAGAACTTCCTGTCGGTAAGAAATGCTCAAAGCTGGGATATGATGTCCCAGGATGTAGTGGAGTCTCCTGCTTTGGAGGTTTTTAAACAGTGGAGCTTATCGCACAGGCCTTTGGGAATGATCCCAGTGTGGAATGAAAGGGAGCAGGATGAGAACAGGACTATCACCTGTTTTATCACATGCAGGAACACCATCAATGCTGCTGTAAGTGCCCATTCTGTTCCACATCCGTCCCAGAGAGGGCAATTTTCAGGAACTGTTCAGAAGCATTCTTGAAAATCGCCTCCTCTGAGATGGATTGGGGATGGAATGGGAACTTCTGGCGGTCGTGGCGGCATTTCTGCATACAGTAAAACAGGTGATAGCCCCCATTCTGTTCCCATCCTCCCCCCTTTCCGTCACACCCCGATCACATCCCTGCTTGTGCAATAAGATCCTGTGGCTGGATAGCCATCTTTCAGGAGTGCTTTGATTGTAAGTTCCTGTGTGGCAGTGTGTTGGACTGGATGGCCTTTGTGGGCTGTTCCAACTCGATGATTCTATGATTCTAAAATCTGCCTAAGAACAGGATAGAAAATGCTTCCATAACTTGAGACTTTTCCAGAACCTGAAATGTTTACAAAGGCTCTTTAGGGAACCGCCTGCACAAAATATCTTTGAAACTCCTCACACTCAGGAGGGTGGATGGGAACCAATGAAGAGTCTTTACCAAGGCCAAGTGCTGAAGC
>NW_024833362.1:0-1313 GCF_019175285.1 Sceloporus undulatus
AGGGAGGCTGATAGAATTTGCAGTTTGTACTGCCTGTCTGCAGCATCGCTCATTAAGCAGAAAGCATCTTTGTTGCGGGTGAGTTTAATTTTCACATCAACGCCATTTAGCAAAAGCTTTTCTTGAAAAAACAGGTCAGCATGGAGATGGCCCAGCAAGTCTATCTTTCTACTTGCAGCCGTCAGGGCTGCTCTTTTAACAAAACCTTCATTATCCCCATCCAGCTCAGCTGATTCATGCTCTCCAGCTGTATCTTTATAAAACAGGCCTGCAGAAAATTGAGTTGCTAGAGTGTCATCGCTGTAGTTTAACACAGATTCAATGAATGATCGGTAAGGATAACAGTTATTACTCTGGCTGACGAGACGATCTGCTATAGTAATATCAACCTGACTGAAAATGGAGGCTATTGGATAATTCACCAGCCCTACCTTGGCATCTTCTGCAAGGTTTGACCCATCTTCATTCACTATTTTACAGGTCAAATAGAGGAGCGTGTTGTTCAGATCCATATAGTCCTCACCATTCCCGGCAATGAAAAAGTCAAGTGGGGCAGATTCTGTAAGAGCAGTCAGTGGGGGAACCTCAATAAACACACTTCTCTCAATACTGGTCTGAGTAGGCCCAATGTGGAATAAATCTAATTCAGATTTAGTGCACTCTTCAGAGCCACAATGGATAAAGGCCATGATGCTGGTTTAAAAGATGTCCCTCTTAGCCAGAGCCCTCTGTCGCTTTCGTGCAGCTCTCCGCTTCTGAGTTTTCTTTTCTTGTGGGACTTTTCTTTTAAGGGGGTGGGGAGGTCCTGTCAGCCTCGCCTGTGATGCTTTTCTTTTTAACCCCTTCCTTCTTTTAATGTACAACAGGCCCGATCCTTCTTGCAGATTTGGAGGTGTCACTCTATTTAGAACTGCCTCAGTCACCTTGCCAGCAACATCTTTGGCAATATTACGAAAAGCTGTTTTTTGCGTGAGGTTTAATAATGTCCAGGCCTCTTCTTAAAAGCGGAACAGCTTTTCGAAAAAGGCCTCTGAAAATCCCACCAAGCCCTGCCCCGTACATTTGGGGGACACCCTGATATCCAGGAAGGCCATTTCCAGCCTGGGCTCTGTAATAATTTCTGTAAAGGGCTGGGTCCCCATATGATTTTACGATCACCATTTTTTTTTTTTAAAGATGCAGAGTTCTCCTGGGCCGGAAGTGAAGCTTCACAATCACCTTTCCAAAGCGAAATGGGACTTTTTTGTTCTGATCTGTCTTTATCTCAACAGTGATGGTGTCAACATGGTGCTTGCTTACAGGAATGTAGTGAG
>NW_024833363.1:0-1313 GCF_019175285.1 Sceloporus undulatus
ATATATATATATATATATATATATATATTCCAATAAGCAAACCTTGAGATTGCCATATTATATAAAGGATGCCATTTTATTGGTATCCACAGGGGGATCCTGGAAATAAACCTCAGCAGATACCAATGACCCACTGTAATGTTTTCTGGCCTGATCTCCCCCCTCCCTAAAATTACCTTAAACATTAACCTCCTATGCTCCAATCAGCAGCTTCTTTGAGTGATGGTGGTCTATTCAGCTGCTGATTTGAGCATAGGAGGTTAATGTTTCCAGCCCCCTCCTGTCTTTGAGTGAGCCTGTGATGAGATACAACAGCAGGGTTATTGCTTCTGATTGTCACGGTCTCATGTATAGGTTGGAGGGTATTGACACATCCTTCTGCAGCCTAGTTGGCAGCAACACCATCACTTGGTATGGATGCTGGCTGTTAAGATTTTTTTGGAGGGCTATTTATGCTTGTGGCAATAGTGTCACAATTGTAAATAAGTACTGTACTATTAATGAATACAATGTAGTTACAGATTATTAACTCTAGGTTGTGAATACAAGAGCATCAAAGCATTTCGGAGAGATGGCCATCCAACCTCTTTTTAAAAACCTCCAAAGAAGGAGACTTCACCATACTCCAAGGCAGCATAATCCATTGTCAAATAACTCTTACCATCAGGAAGTTCTTCCTAATGTTTAGGAGGAATCACTTTTCCTGTAGTTTGAATTCTTTGCTCTGTGTTCTGGGGCATCAGAAGACAAATGTGTTTGCTCTTTCATATGTCATCCTTTCAGATATGTAAACATGGCTATCATGTCACCCCTTAATCTTCTCTTCCCCAGGATAAGCATACCCAGCTCCTTAAGCACCTCTTCACAGGGCATGGTTTCTAGACCTTTTGCCATTTTGATGACCTTCCTCTAGAAACGTTCCAATTTGTCAACGTCCTTCTTGAATTGTGGTGTCCAGAATTGGACATAGTATTCCAGATGAGGTCTGAACAAAGCAAAATAAATTGGCACTATTATTTCCTTTGATTTAGCCACTATACTTGTATTGCTGCATCCTAGGATTGAATTTTCTTTTTTTTTTTTTTTTTTTTTTTTTTTTTTTATAAATTTTATTATTAAAAACATAATAACATACAATGATTTACAATTACACAATGACTTACAATTAGACAAACACAAACATATATCATTCCAATCGTTTACAATTGTTACCCTTATAAAACATGAATTAATACAGATTGATTCTAATTTGTATTCTACTGTTGTTTATCGTACCTAACCATCCTATCTTCTTGCTCATTACTCTTCTACTA
>NW_024833364.1:0-1313 GCF_019175285.1 Sceloporus undulatus
GGCTGCATCTGCACTGCAGAAATCATCTAATCCTATACCTCTTTAACTGCCCTGGCTCAATGCTATGGGATTCTGGGAATTATACTTTGGTGAGTTTTGTGTTAGCCTTCTCTGTCAGAGAACTCTGGTGCCACAACAAACTACAGTTCCCAGGATTCCATAGCATTGATCCATGGTAGTCGAAGTGACGCCAAACCGGATTATTTCTGCAGTGCAGATACAGCCTTTCTCAGATGCTTGGAGTACAGTATTGTAAGATCATATGCACATACACACACATGCATATAGACAAATTATTACACATAGAATTATAGGCCCCAAATGCATCATTAATGATTCCTTTTGAAGTTAATGAAATAGAAACATGCTGAACTATGGCTATATTATGGCCATTTCCCATTCTATTTTGTCTATCTTCAGTCCATGAGGAAGAGGCTTAGGGGTCCATGTTGGTATATGAGCCTTGAGCTCTCATCTCTGCCCTCCTCTTTTTGCTCATTGGAGAAGGGGCTTGAAAGCATTTGCTTCCCTTTTTTTTTAAATTGAATAAACAAAAGAACTTTATTGAAGACCGTCAGGATAGAAGTGATCAGCAATGCATTTAGGTCAGATCTGAGGCTTCCTTCCTCCCCACAAAAGTATTGACTCAAACTAATTAGCTCCATCTACTCAGTTTTAAAGAATCCTTTGGAGAAACCACAGCGTTGCTTTTTATGGGTAAACTCTGGTTAAAACAAACCAAGATTTGATACCTTAGTTCATATTTGGTTGGCTTTCGTCAAGTTGCGTTTAGGGAAATCACATTGTTCATGTTTGGATGTCACAGAGATCTGTTGAAGTCCATAGAAGGAATGACCCATCTCTTCTTCCAAGGTATGAAAAAGCAGGAGTGGAGATGGGAAACTGTGTGTCTGAGCATAAAGCTTTTGTTCTTAATATTGGAAAGGTCGTATCTCTTGATATAAACCAAGGTGTACATTGACATCTAAAGAAAGGGCTTCCTCACAGTCCCACCATCCTCACAGACAGGGTTTGTAAGGATTCAGGAGAGAGCCTTATCCGTGGCTGCTCCCAAAAGGAGGACTTGGCTCCACAGAAAGTCCAGTTGGCTCCTTCCCTCCTGTCTTTCTTCTGGCAGATGGAGGCATTTCTATTTGGGAAGACTTTGGGGTTTTAACTATGGAGCTGCAGTGTGTGACATGGTATGTGCTCTCTCTGTAGATATATACTGTATATATAAGAACTGTTTTCAATATGTTTTTGTTTTTAGTGATTTAGTCATGTTTTCAATGCTGATGCTTAATTTCTTTATA
>NW_024833365.1:0-1313 GCF_019175285.1 Sceloporus undulatus
ATGCACACAGGGTGACCAGACTGCCTCCTATTCCACCTAAACATCCTTTCCACAGCCTCCTGTTTCAACTCAACGTTAGCAAGAACTTTCTGTCGGCCCTTCTTATACACGGATTTTTTTATACACGGATTCAAGCATAAACGGTTTGAATATGTTAAAAAAAAGGTATAAATTTCAAATATCAAACCTTGATTTTCCATTTTTATAAGGGACACCATTTTGCTATGTCATTATAGTTAATGGGACTTGAGCATACACAGATTTTGTTATACACGGGGGATCTTGGAACCAAACCCCAGCGTATAACAAGGGTCCACTGTATACATAAATATAAGAACCAACAGAGAGGAGTAGAAGTGATATATGTACATTGTATTTGTATCTTTTATTTGTATGTTTGTTGTCTGATGAGTTTTATATTTATAGTTTCCGATTTTTAATTAATTTTTAAAATAAAATACTGATGTTTCATAATTAAATAAATAAATAAATAAAGTTTTTATTTATACCCCGCTCCTTCCCAAGATCAGGGCGGCTTACAACAGATAGTTAAAACAGAATAAATACAATACATATCAATCAACTAAATACAATTAAAAAAACAGGCTAAAATGCCCCATTAGCCCAACCTCTTGGCCATGAAAGAGGAGGGAGGCCCACAGGATTTTAGTCGGGGAATGCCTGCTGGAACAGGAAGGTTTTCAGGTCCTTCCTGAATTGGGCCAGGGTGGTAGTCGAGCGGAGCTCGGTGGGCAGCGTGTTCCAAAGGGCTGGGGCAGCAGTGGAAAATGTCCTCCGCGTGGTGGAGGATAATCTAGCCCCAGGGACCTTCAGTAATTGCTGCCCAGACGTTCTGAGGGTGCGAGGCGGAATGTACGGTCCTTTAGGTCTTTCGCAGAGTCAAGATATGCAATGAAGAATGAGAATGCTTCAATTAATGCAAATGTTTATTGAATGTCACTTTAAGAGCAAGATACTTTCAAACTCAAAATTTTGTAGCAGAAGTAGCATGAAGATTGCAATAGACCTTTACAAAATACAACAAAATAAATGAAGGCTGCTTCTCCACAAAAGTATTTTCATCCACCAACATTTATACACTTTGTCTCTAATGTGGATTTTTGGATGCCTCTAAAAGTGTAAATTCTGAGAAAAACATTTTCCACAGTCTTTCATTTCTATAGCTTCTCTTCTGTATGAATGTGATGGTGGTGTGTAAGGTTGGTACCTGAAGCAAAACACTTGCCACACTCCTGGCATTTATACGGTTTCTCTCCTGTGTGGACTCTTTGATGTACAATAAGGTCTGACCT
>NW_024833366.1:0-751 GCF_019175285.1 Sceloporus undulatus
TCATTTGATGATAAAGATACCAGTGACAATCTAGGCCAGATTCTTTAGGTTCTTCTTGTGTTTTGATCTCTAGTTTTCCTTGCGATTCTTTCAGGACATCCTTGTATCTTAACCAGTTAGTTTAATGAACACTTTTCCTCCCGAAAAGAGCCTCATGCGGCAAACACCATAAAGGTATTTTTGGACATATTCTACACTTGTTTATTCTCCAGATCTTCAATAGAGCTTTCCTTATGAAATGATTTGTGTTTTCTTTATGAACTTTCTCTTTACCGTAAATTCGGGATCCATTCCACCCAAATCTTAAATGTTCACCCTCCAGACATAACAACTGTTCATTCTCTAACATAAACCATTCTCTAATACAAACTAAACAACAAGCAGCACAATAAAGATTTATGTTTGGTAAATCCAACCCTCCTCTACTTTTGTCATCAGAAAGTATTTTCGTTTTTATCTTGGTTCTTTTTTTATTTCAAATACATTTTGAAATTTCCTTTTGCCATAGATTCAATGGTTTTTCATTCTGGATGATGGGTATCACTTGGAACAGAAACAGCATTTCAGGAAGGAAACTCTTTTGGATCAGTGACATTTTTCCTAATAGCGATAAGTGTAATTTCTCCCTTTTTCCTAAGTCTTTTCTGATTTTCTTCCATGTGTCTCATAGTTATTGTGAAATAGATCTGAGTTTTATTTGTTACATTTATTCCTAGATATTTAACTTTCTTTCCCACTTTAAATCCCCTAA
>NW_024833366.1:851-1313 GCF_019175285.1 Sceloporus undulatus
TCATTTGATGATAAAGATACCAGTGACAATCTAGGCCAGATTCTTTAGGTTCTTCTTGTGTTTTGATCTCTAGTTTTCCTTGCGATTCTTTCAGGACATCCTTGTATCTTAACCAGTTAGTTTAATGAACACTTTTCCTCCCGAAAAGAGCCTCATGCGGCAAACACCATAAAGGTATTTTTGGACATATTCTACACTTGTTTATTCTCCAGATCTTCAATAGAGCTTTCCTTATGAAATGATTTGTGTTTTCTTTATGAACTTTCTCTTTACCGTAAATTCGGGATCCATTCCACCCAAATCTTAAATGTTCACCCTCCAGACATAACAACTGTTCATTCTCTAACATAAACCATTCTCTAATACAAACTAAACAACAAGCAGCACAATAAAGATTTATGTTTGGTAAATCCAACCCTCCTCTACTTTTGTCATCAGAAAGTATTTTCGTTTTTATCTTGG
>NW_024833367.1:0-1313 GCF_019175285.1 Sceloporus undulatus
CCTTTTTGTGTATCCTGAAATCTGCATAAGGCATGCCCACCTATGAAGCAGGTGCACTGTACACGCATACACACACATATAGGTGTTCACACACACACATACAAGAACTAGGTAATAAATAACCTAGATGGACCTTGATTCCAATTGCTGAGGGTCTAGAATGGGGAAAGAAACCAGTAACTCCCATGACAGGTGGAGCTGGTGAGTGTAGAGAGGTGTTTAGCAGTGTAAACCAAGAAAGTGTCTGTCTGCAAGTGGACTGACGCTGAAGAACAGCCAGTTGGTATATTTATAATGAAATTGTTGCTAGTGGGCAGAACCCAAGTTTTCTATAACATTTAAATCACTTTCGAATGTTTTCTGGGTGGAGAAAATATGGTCCAAAATCAAATTGAATGCAATGGGTGCTTGGTGCAAATACCTCAGACATAAGGGATTAGCATACCGGTCCTCAGTTCTTTCTTGGCTCTGAATTCCAGTCCCGCTCACAAGCCAATGTACAGCGCAATTTGAGCATGATGCTCTCAGATGCAGCTCAACATTAACATAGCACAGTATGGAAACAACTTTCCAGATACAGGTTTTGGCAATGCACTGACTCCTCTTCACACTTAAAAATAAGTCACAGACACAGTTGATTTCATTTGAATCTTTGGAGGTTCTCTATCTTGAGTTGCAAAATAATAAAAATATTTGCAAGCTCTCCTCCCTGACTTCCATCATGTTCACCATCTCTTGTATACACAACTCCAATCCAATCATATCCACAGCAATCCACATGTGAGCTGTACACTGTATTCGTTGTGATTCATCTCCTGCTGCCACAAAGCATGAAGCGTCTTCTGCAGTTAGCTTGCATCATGCCATGTGCTCTGACTCAGCACTCTCTGGCCATCTCACAGGATATGAGGACACTTTTCAATCAAAATATTTTTACACATGTTTAAAGGAATCCTTTTTCAACAGTCTGTATGACTATCTGCTTCTATTGATTACCTCAAGGTAGTTCCCCCACAATCTCTTCTTTGCCAGCACCTGTGAGTAAGGATATAATTGTTTCCTGGATTTGGGGCATCTGCAACAGGGTCATGCTCAGGTCACCTACCCCAACTTTACTAATTTAATATCAAATAGGGAGGTGTGAATGAAGGGCTAAATCTTGGGCTAACACTTTCCTCTCTTAACTCAGTATTATCTTTCATTACCCTTCTTTACAGAAGAACTTGTCAGTCATGAGAGAGTCCCCACACCAGAGAAGCCATACAACTGCCAAAATTGTGGGAAACATTTTGCATACAAGTCGATCCTTGTCA
>NW_024833368.1:0-1313 GCF_019175285.1 Sceloporus undulatus
TGACTTGAAAAACGAACAAATAGAAAAACAAAAACAATCAGTCTTCCAGTTCCGGATCCCTCTATTCCAAAGTTTTATATTTCTTCTTTGTATATCTATACAGCTATAAATTTCTTATTGCATTCCTCGCTTTAACTCATCTTTCCTTACCGCCCCACTCTTTAAGCTTTCCTTTTTCCATTACTGTTTATCTAGAAGGAGCTATGGTATCCATTGCTCATTTCTAATTCTTATTTATTCTATTGTAGCTAACATGTCTGGGAATTACCATCTCTTCTTATATTTGACATCAGGGGAGATTACCACTCTTTCCAACCTTTCATTTCTTAACTTTAAATTATACATATATATTGGAGCGCTCCAGATCATGTCCAACGTTTCTTACAATAATTAGATAGAGGTAGCCATATATCTTCATAGTTTTCCTCATATTTGACAGTATCCTTTAAACGTGTGGTAATCATATCCATCTCTACCACATCCAGTGCTTTAGTCAACCATTCATCTACATCAATTTCTCCCTGGTTTTTCCAATTTCTGGCGATTACTATCCTTGCAGTTGTAATTAAGTAAAGTACTGGCTTCAAATACTTTCTGACCTCTGTATCAGTGACAATGTTTAACAAATACGTTTCTGGAATTAGTTTAACATTTATATTATACATACTTTTTATGCACTTATATACCGCTTTCCAGAATTTTTGTATTATCGGACAGGTCCACCACATGTGATAGAAGGTTCCCAATTGTTTACCACACCTCCAACAATCTGTCTCTCTGGTTTTATACATTTTGGCAATTCTAATTGGGGGGAGATACCATCTATGTAACATCTTTATATAATTTTCTCGGATATCCACACACGCCGTGAAATCTAAATCTTTGCCCCATGCTCTTTCCCAATCTTGTAGTCTGATATTTCTACCAATATTTTTTGCCCATTCGACCATACTGGATTTGATAGTTTCTTCTTCAACATCTATTTTTTGACAAACTTTGTATAGCTTTGATATCATCCCCTTACTATCTATTCCTTCATTCATTATAATCATGTCCAATTCTGTTTTTTCCATAGTTATTCCATCTTGTTTCATATCATCCTTAAATCTCCCTACAAGTTGTCTATGTGTGAACCAACCCATTTCTATTCCCTCCTGTGTCATTTGCTCCCTACTTTTCATTTGTATCCTTCCATTCACATTTACCACTAAATCTAAAAAAAAAAAAAAAAAAAAAAAAAGTGATTTAAAGTCTTATCCCTTCTAGTATCATCTTCCATCTCAAGTCAAACTGTTTTCTGGAGCTGAGAACAG
>NW_024833369.1:0-1313 GCF_019175285.1 Sceloporus undulatus
TATATCGTTCCTTTATCATCCCAAAGTGTAGTGGAATCGTCATAACAGATAGACGATTCCAAAAGATTTCCTCATGAGGCTGTTAGTATTCTTAAATCATTGCTGAAACATTACTGTGTCCAGTGTGTGAATGTAACTGTTTTGAAATCGTTCTGTAATCATTTATTGCTGAATTCTGATATATCAATGTTTTAAGAACACTAACAGCCTCATTTGAAAATCTTCTGGAATCGTCTATCTGTTATGACGATTCCACTACACTTTGGGATGTTAAAGGAACGATATAGCGATGTTGTGTGAAAATCTTCAGTGTCATGTCTTTTTAGATTGTATGCTTGAGAGCAGGGAACTATCTATTATCCCCTCTGTTGTAAACCACCTGGATTCCCAGTGATTAGGCGGCATATAAATAAATCCTATTATTATTATTATTATTATTATTATTATTATTATTATTATTATTTTAGGTTGTGCTATAAAATTTTAATTATGTGATAGTGTGGCACAAAAGCCCTGACAATACTGCACAAGAAATGAAAAATGCCAAGATCCACTGCAACACTGGTTCTGAAAAGGAAGGTTCTTCAGAAGAGCTGAGGTGGAAATGAATGAATGAGTCTTTATTTATATACCGCCGTTCCTTCGATCACGGCGGTTTACAGAATAATAAAAGACAAGTTACATTAGCAAAAGTCCCCCATATTAAACAGTACAATACATCAATTAAAATGCATCATTCAATCATTAAAACCAGTTAAAAAACAATCAGACAATTCAATCAATACAATACACACAATACACAGGAGAAAAATAGTGATAGGTTTCTCCCTATGTATACATGTGGAGTAGGAAGAAAATGGATGATGAGTCTGAAGGACTGCAGGTCTTTTCAAAGCAACAAACAAATATATTTGTTCATTGTTTTATTAATGACATTCATTATCATCATCTTCATCTTCACCTCTTTTAACTACCTTTGGATTACACCAAGGCAACCGGTCAGGCATTTTGTAATTCAAACATAAATCATTTGGCAGATTACTCCAAAATGTTCCATTTGCCTCCAGTCTTGCTGTAATATATTAGTGAGGTTTTTTTTTTTGGGGGGGGGGGGGGGGAGGGACTGTATAATGTGCCTAGCAAATAAATCTTTCTCCTCTTAATAAATACTTCTTAGTGAGACATGTGGTCTTTGTCCACTCTTGTACAAACATTAGCCTTGATTTTTAACTACTTTAAGGACACAGGAGGGAGAGAAAGAGGCCATCAATTTAGAATCATAGAATCATAGAACCATAGAGTTGGAAGAGACC
>NW_024833370.1:0-1313 GCF_019175285.1 Sceloporus undulatus
GGAAGCCCAGTCCCTGCCACATCCCACACAGAATGACATCACTGCTACGGAAGGCTCTCTTGACCAATCAGAGAGCAAGATAAAGGTCCTTCTGGAAGCTTCCGTGAGAAGGAGATATAAAGCCTGAGAGACCAAGAGACAGTTGGGGGAATTGTGTCGGGTGGAGATCGAGAGAGAGAGAGTTAAAGAGCGGATCTTGGAAGTTAGTCTCAGAATTAGACGCTTAGGTTTATTTATTTCTTTAATAGCTTGTATGAATTGAATATTATATACTTACAAATATTGTACCTTCACCTTCAAGACTCTTAATATCTTGTAGGACTTATATTTTAGTTATATTTTGTTATTTATAATGAATACCTCCTTGGAGAATCTACTACTCAACGCTCCTTTTACACATGTCTTGGATTGGTTGATACTTGGGAAGATCAGTAAAGAAGTAGAAATAAGGTTCCTTTACTGATCCCAGTGTAGGTTAAGGGAAACCCTTTTATAATTCACTGGATGATGGCAGCGTGATTTAAGGAAGTTAAGGGTCTCCTGGGCTAAGAGCCTTAATGTCTAAATGTGTAATTAACAATTTGTAAGCCACTCTGATAGCCTTTTGGCTGAAGAGAGGGGTATATTATTATTATTATTATTATTATTGTTATTGTTATTGTTATTGTTATTGTTATTCCAGAGCCGCAGTTTGGCTGCTTGGACCACCGGAGATCATCACAGAGAGTCAGTTGGAAAAGCCCATCTCACTCCAGAAAATAAAGGTACTTGAGGAGTTTGCACTCTTTGTCTTTCTGTAATAATAGCTACAAAACTGATAATAGCATTTGGGACATTTAGTCTTTTAAAAACAAATATTGCAGATTTAAATGCTGCTTTAAAACCTCTTTCCATCTTCCAGCTTTGCGCTGGTTTTTGGGGGAAATGAGAAAGTGTTGGGAGGGAGGGAATGCCAACAGAATTAGGAGATGCATTGCAGGCTATGGACAGTTTGCAACCAAGAAAGGTCCAAAACAGACAGCAGCAATAGTCCAGTTTGAGAGCGCTTTAACTGCCCTGGCCCAGTGCTAGGGAATCGTGGGAACTGGAGTTTATTGTGGCCCCAGAGCTCTCTGACATAGGAGGCTCAATGTTTCACAAAACTACATTTCCCAGAATTCCATTTTGTGTTCTAGCAACCATTTTGTGTGTTGCTTGTGACTGTGGGGGATAATGTTCCGGAACCTTCTCTGAGTCTCAGTTGAACAGAGGCTTCTATTTCTCTCCTGAGGCTCCAGAGAGAGAAGGAGGCCAGGCTCCTTGGGCCAAAAGGA
>NW_024833371.1:0-1313 GCF_019175285.1 Sceloporus undulatus
TTTCTATGCTGATTTCAAACTTCATTAATATCAGATCTACCATGTTTTTCTTTATTTTTGCTCAGAAATTATATGTTCCAAATAATGTTAGAGACAGACATATTTATTTTTATCTTTTTTACTATTATTGCTTTTTTTCCTAGTGTGGGATCTAAGGTGGCTCACAATATAGATTGAAAAATAATATGGCTAAATCATGATGGTAAAAACAAATTAAACTAACAAATTAAAATACCCGTTTATTAGATTTCTACCTTGCCTTTCTCCCCTTCCTGTCCCCTGGGACTTGAAGTGACTAGGAACAAAAAGAATGAATGAAAGAAGCATGCGTTAAAAAGATAACAGAGAGTAATTAAAACACTGAACAACTTTTAAAGCAATTTTTAAAAATGTATCAAAAAAGAAGG
This sequence comes from Sceloporus undulatus, assembly GCF_019175285.1. Classification (NCBI taxonomy): domain Eukaryota; kingdom Metazoa; phylum Chordata; class Lepidosauria; order Squamata; family Phrynosomatidae; genus Sceloporus; species Sceloporus undulatus. The sequence continues at coordinate 408 of NW_024833371.1, forward strand.
GGAAGAAAGCAGCACATCCAAATTAAAAATTCCTTTTCAAGCAGGCCAGTATAACCATTAAAGGCTGTCAGAATAAAGTGGTTTTTGCCTATTGCTGGAAAATTACCAAGGAAGGGCCAACCTAACTTCCAGAGGGGGGGAGTTCCACAGCCTAGGAGTAATGCCTTCACTGTCCATGCAATGAATGAAATGGCCTTATTATATCACACTGACAAAAAGAAAATACCAGTGATACGATGTTTTCAGAATGTTTTCTCACAAGTGGGTGATGATGTGCCACTCCAACGTCAAATCTTTATACCATTGATGCATGTCAATCATGTTAATGGTCTTCTGTAGCAGCACTAGCAGGGAAGGTCTCCAAGCCACAACCATCATAGCATTAAACCATAAGTATTAAAGAATAAAAGGGTCTGCACACTGCTGCCTTTCCCCAAAAGTTACTGGTCGAAGCACTTTCCTCAGCCTACATCACTAGAATCAACAGACACCATCTATTTAAAGCATTTCAACTGCTAGAGCTTTACAATCTCCCTAGTGCTAGTCAGAGCTTACAATAGCAACTTGAAACTTTAACTTGTTCCTTACTGATGAGCCTCTCAAAATCAATAGACTAGTGAAAATCTTTCATTTAAAGACCGCAGGCTATCTGCACACTTTCCAGAGATGCAAACCAGAGTTCATTTCACTACAAAACCTTTATATAGCATCTTATCCCCAATCACTGACTGGAGAGTATAATGCAAGAACATTAAGTAACAGTCAAATTATACTACAGGTTGAGTATCCCGAAATCCCAAACATTCCAAAATCCAAAACTGTCCACATGGGTGGCTGTGATTCTGATGGTACACGATGCACAAAATTACTAATAAGAAGAACTACAAAAATTATGCATAAAGTTAC
>NW_024833372.1:0-563 GCF_019175285.1 Sceloporus undulatus
GGGGGTGTTGGAACCCGGCCATGGACCCGACGTTCGACTGGGTCTGCTGCATCCGCCTCCGGGTAAACGAGATCAATGTCCAGGGCCCTGGACATCTTGATAATGTGTTCCGCGAAGGAACGAACACCATCCGATGGGGAGGCCGCTTCCGGGTAGTGAAGATCCTGCGGCGACTGGCGCGGGAGGTCTTCAACATCTGAGGGGTCTTCTGTGCCGACCGAAGTGTCCGCCTTGGAATCGGAGGAGTCCAGCTGGACAACGATATTCTGCCTAGCTGGTCGCGGTGACGGCTGAAGCAAAGCAGCTCTGGAAGCAGGGACAGGGTCCCGATGGCGTTTCTCCGGCTGCGAAACCTCTCGGGGACGATCACGGGGGCGATCACCTGAACGCACTCTGGACATCGCGACGTCCCTGGACACCTTTAGGTAGAACTGGTCTGCCTCGGAGTTGTAGAACAGCCCATCATCGGCAGGCACCGTTAGAGGAGACAGGGGGGCTGGCGATGGAAACCTGGGGGGTCGCTCACTCCGCGCTGGAGAACGAAGCGCTGGGGATGGAGACCG
>NW_024833372.1:663-1313 GCF_019175285.1 Sceloporus undulatus
ATCTTCCGCGGAGGCCCAAGAGGTGAAGAAGGAGAGTCCCAAGAACGCTTAAGGATCGTTTCCAAAGATGGAAGAAACGGAACACACGGGGGTGTTGGAACCCGGCCATGGACCCGACGTTCGACTGGGTCTGCTGCATCCGCCTCCGGGTAAACGAGATCAATGTCCAGGGCCCTGGACATCTTGATAATGTGTTCCGCGAAGGAACGAACACCATCCGATGGGGAGGCCGCTTCCGGGTAGTGAAGATCCTGCGGCGACTGGCGCGGGAGGTCTTCAACATCTGAGGGGTCTTCTGTGCCGACCGAAGTGTCCGCCTTGGAATCGGAGGAGTCCAGCTGGACAACGATATTCTGCCTAGCTGGTCGCGGTGACGGCTGAAGCAAAGCAGCTCTGGAAGCAGGGACAGGGTCCCGATGGCGTTTCTCCGGCTGCGAAACCTCTCGGGGACGATCACGGGGGCGATCACCTGAACGCACTCTGGACATCGCGACGTCCCTGGACACCTTTAGGTAGAACTGGTCTGCCTCGGAGTTGTAGAACAGCCCATCATCGGCAGGCACCGTTAGAGGAGACAGGGGGGCTGGCGATGGAAACCTGGGGGGTCGCTCACTCCGCGCTGGAGAACGAAGCGCTGGGGATGGAGACCG
>NW_024833373.1:0-1313 GCF_019175285.1 Sceloporus undulatus
TTTCATCCTCACCAACCATAACAATTTCACTAAACAGATATGCCAAGTGAGTATGGATGTGAACAAATTTGGATTTAAAAAAGAAAAAAAGAAAGAAAGTTTTGATAACTGAAATGACAAAAATCTAAAACAAAAAGGGAAAGAGAAAATTTCCTAGGTTTTGGACCACTACAAAAAGGAGGAGGGGGAGGGCAGATGAAACAGAAGTAAGATTGCTCAGGCTGGAATTAGTGGTAGTTCTTTATTAAAGGGCTGATTTTCAAGCTGGGAAATGGAGCACTGAGCAGAAACCATCAATGAGAGAAACATGCTGAGGTCACCAGTTTTTCTATATTGCCCTAATTAATTGCACAGATATGAGCTGATCCAGATATATAAGATGTAATAAAAGAATTCATAACTATTGCAAACCATAGTCACATTTCTGATTCCTTTATAAAGGACAAGCATTAACTTAAGTTAGCCACCTTGGATGTTGGAGAAATCTTATCAACATCTCACCACACCCCCACACCTCCAAAAACAGCCTTTTTAAAAAAGAAGCTGTATGAATGGGCGGGTATAAAAAAGCATGACAGCCTATGAATTGCTTTCAGTTCTCCAGGACAAAGTTTGGAAAATCAACTTAACTGAGGATAAGTTTGTCAAAAGCTGTGTATAAAGTGAAGTTTCAAACAACCAAAACCAGCTCTCTAATATAATATACCAATTTTAAACATTATGCACTTCTCTTGGGACTCTCCCAATTCGCAGTGCAGTGAAGCACACAGCCTGTTTATATACACCTCCACAACAGGAAATCTCTATCTATGCCCAAGGCTTACATATGTAATTGGTTGTTTAAAAAAAAAAAGTGGGAAAGCATTCAAAAATGCAATCATCCCTCAAAATTCAAAAGTAGTTCAGTCCCCAAAAGGTCCTGCCATGTTCTTTTTCTCTAAAGGGGTTAATTGTTTCTGAACAGTTGTTTGTGAGGAATGTCTTTGCAATTTTCCTACTGTACTCCACAGCTTTCTATTATACTCTCCCCAATTCAAAATGCTCTTCCTCCATGAATACAACAGTCCTCTTGCTCAGCTTTTTGTTGTTGTGTGCCTTCAAGTCATGTCCAACTAATGATGGCCTTAAGGTGAACCTATCATGAGGTTCTACGCCTTGTTCTGTTTTGAGCTCCTGAACTACTCTACCCACCAAAGAGATCAGCTGCTGTCATAATCCCTCCATAAAATGTTCAACTAGATCTGAATTTCTCCCTACGCCCACCATCTTAATCCTGCACCTATTTATTCTGCCCCAATTCCATAACCTTTGTG
>NW_024833374.1:0-1313 GCF_019175285.1 Sceloporus undulatus
TCTAGTTATCATTTATTACCTTTAGCCCTTAATTTAGCCTCCTTTTTACCCTATCAATGTGATGAACACTTCTAAGCTACAGTGCAATACCCCCCTGTGTCCCTTGAGCTGTGCTGCAACAAGTAGGAGCTTCTGCTCATTCCACCATGGCTCAGGGATGGGAGGAGGCTTGCTGCATCACCAGGAAGTGCCCCACTTGTCATGCCACAGACTTCCACTGAATGGAGCTGCTCCCTTGGGATTAAGCTGGATTGGGGGGGGGAGGGTTAAGAATGTGGCAATAGTGCCATGGTTGTGAATATGTTGTCACACTGAGGTTGAGATGTGAATGTGATTTTCAGTATCTCTGCCAAACCTTGAGATACTGTTAGAAATCAGGAAGCAAAACCAGATAGTTCCAGGTGAATGATTTATTTACAGAGGATAAGGAGTTAACTATACACAAATGCAGAACAGAGTTCCAGGATGGAAACACTCTGACTTCCTCCTTAACAGCACACAGCAACACAGAGATATACTAGAATAATAAAATAATAAAAAAATTATATCCCACTTTACATATTAAAACTTCATACAGAATCCCAACATCCCCATTTCCCTCCCTCTCCTAAAACAAGAATTAAACAATTAAACATTAAAATAATCCAGTTAAAATCCAATTAAAGTAAGCAATGAGTGATTGGGCACGGAGTAATCAATGGGATAATCATATTAGATGTGTGGCTGGGATTACTATTCAGGAAAGGCCTATTGGAAGAGATCCGTCTTGACAGTCTTTTTAAAGCTAAGCTAGTAATATGATGGATCTCCTCCAGCAGGCCATTCCATAATACTCTGTTTACTGTTCACAGTTCACAGATACTCACAAACAAACTCCAACTGCACTTACTCTCCACTATTTCACAACTATAGCCCACCACACATATTTACATTAGGTTCAGCCTTATATGCGCATGGCTGATGCAACCTCCCAGTATATGGAGAGTCTCAGGTGCAATGTACTATATACAGTTAAGTGTCTGGCCACTTAAGGACATTTATCACCAGATGTCCTGGCCTTGTCACACAATCCACACATACATCATAACTGGAGCTCTGCAGATTTAATTTCACATCATATTATGGTGACATATGTAGTATATTTGAATATGGAGCATATTGTTAATTCTAGGTAATGGATGTGTTACTTCAGTGAAGGATGCCTTATTTATTTCTTTATTTATTAAGGGGTTGCAGAGGGTGATAGCGTACTGATTCCAGATGCAGTGCAGAGCTCCAGTTGGGGGATACTGGGAAGGGAAGTGGCTCAGCAA
>NW_024833375.1:0-1313 GCF_019175285.1 Sceloporus undulatus
GTTCTGAACATCAAATGATTTGTCTTGTTGTGAAGAAATGTGCAAACATTGCTAAAGGTTCTCATCTTAAACCTCAAACCATCCAAGTTCTCACCCATCCCTAGCTTCAACATGTAGGAGCACATGTCTGACTTGAGTGCAACTCAGTCATTTACACCACATCTACAGCAGCGATAAGCTTTTCTGCATCAGCTATTAAAGGAGGTGATTCCAGGTTTCATGGTAGCAATTTCTCTTACCTCTAGGAAAGAGAATGCAAAAGAAAAGCAAACTACGGCCTGTTCCAGACTGCCAAAATAAAGCTGCTTCGGGTCTCTTTGGAGGTATGCTGTTTAAGTGATGCATGCATCCTAAGAATCCGGAAGCTGCCCCTAAGCTGCACTCCAGTGCTTAGGAATGGAGTGTGGCTTTGGCGCAACCTCTGGACTCTTAGGACCCATGCATCACTTAAATAGCATGCCTCCAAAGAGACCCAAAGCAGCTTTATTTTGGCAGTCTGTAACACGCCTACAATGGACAGAAAAACGGTAGGAAAAGAGGAAGACCATGTTACTAGTAAACTGATTCAATCAAAGAAACCATGGCTGCCCTGAGTTTGCGGAACCTGAGCAGGGCAGTTGATGCAGGGCTCTTGGAAGTCTCTCATTCATAAGGTCACCATCCATCCAAGGCAATGAAAGCAAATAAGAAGAAGAGATGGAGCAGGGACGTAGCTAGGATTTTGGGAAGGGGGGGGGTGTCCAGACTAAGTGCCACCATTATAATGGGGCTTGAGTGCGGCGGCACAGCAACACACACCATTCATTTTTCTAATGGAAGGGGGAGGGTCCGGACCCCAAGAAACCCCCACCTTGGCTACGTCTCTGGATGGAGAATACACAGTCCTCCAGATGCTGTTGGATTGCAACACCTATAACTTTTCACCCTTAACTTTTCACCCTTGGCTATCTGGCTAGGGCTTAAACCCTGTTTCAGAGTATCACTTTAGAAACACATTGCACAACCTTGAAAATAATAATAATAATAATAATAATAATAATAATAAACAATATCAACAACAATAATGGTTTTCAACCACTAACCTGAGGCTCTGCCTCTTTTCATTCTTCCTAGCCTTTTCTTCCTCTTTCCCCTTTCTCTTCATGGCTAGCCAGAGACAAACAAACCATGAAAATATATAGACATTTCCAATAACCTTTATCCAATATATGCAGAACGGCGGCATTTTGCCTTGGCAAGGAATTGGGAATCATACCCCAGGGACACACAACTATAAGCAAACCTGCATGGCAGAAAGAAACCCTCCCTTTGAA
>NW_024833376.1:0-1313 GCF_019175285.1 Sceloporus undulatus
TGCTTGGTAATGTGGATTTAATTGTAAACCTAATAAACACATATCTACTTTTTATCATGACTTTAAAAAAATGCCTTCATGTTGCTATGAAGCTGCTGTGGGAAGATAGTAAATAACATTTGTCCCCAAACATGAGGTGCTTACCAGGAAGTGCCAAGGTTTTCTTGGCAAGATTTGCTTTTCTCTATGACTGAAAGAATGTGACTTGCCCAGAGTAACCCATGGCCGAGCAGGTTTCGAACCCTGGTCTCCAGAGTCATAGCCTAATTCACAAACTAGTATATCACACTGGCTTTTAATTCCAGACAGGAGTATAATTTCATGATCCTCCTTTGCTCATGCAAAAACATCATGACTTCACACCTTCTGTGAAGAACCCACTGTAGACTTCATTATTCCACTTGTCTTTTGTTCTGTATCAAAAACATATAGGTCATTAACCAGAACGTCTCATGTCCAGAACTGTGGCTGGGTGGGCTGACAATAAGAGGTGTACACAGGTGGAGTGAAAAGCACAATATTGCTGTCAACAATCAGCAGAGCACAATTTTAGTTTTCTTTTCAATGTATCTAAGGCGCACTACAGACCGTCCTTAAATGATGGTCTGGCGGCGGTGCTGTTTGTGCCGCTAGCAAGCCGTAGCAAATATACTGCGTGGCTTGGCGGTGGCAAGAAAAAGAAGCCGCAAAAAGCGGCTTCTTTTTCCGGTGTGCCAGTGATGCCACAGTGCGCCATTGCCGCACTCGCGATGTCACCTGGGTGCTAGGCGCCCATCACGTCAAAATGGTGGTGCCCATGTGTATAGGGCGCCGCCATTGTTACGCCCCGTCACGTGTGAGGGGCAAGGGGCGTTTGAAAGTGCCGCCCTTCACATGTGACGGGGTGCCTCATAGCGCCCGTTTAAATCGGGCCAAAGTTTTTGGTTTTAATGTTTCCTTCCTTGCCTAACCACCTAACTCAACAGAAAAGAATTTTATCACAGATTTGGCCAGGGGCTACTGTCATAGATCATTAAAAGCTATGGATTACTCTATAATTCCTCCCCTTCTCCTCCCTCCGTGCTTCTTTACTTTCTATTCTCTTTCTCCTCTAGGTTTTCCAACCCAATCTAGCCCTCCCCTGGTCTCTCCGTTTGCCTTCTCCCCTATGTTTCTGTGCCTTAAACCTCCGTTTTTCTCTGTCCTCTTCACTCTTTCTTTCCCCACTCCTCTATCCCCTCTCTATCCTTATTCACTTGCCCCTTTCAAGCCTTGTCTCTCTTCACAATCCCTCCCTCCTTTGTCTTTACCACTTTAAGCCCCCACTTCTTTCA
>NW_024833377.1:0-1313 GCF_019175285.1 Sceloporus undulatus
ACCAATAACATGCTTCAATGGGTTATTACAGTTTAAAAGTTTGCACATTGGTTGACCCTGATGAAATCACATGGACTGCAATCACAAAAGAGGTGAATAGGCAATCCCCAAGGCTGTTGTTCATAGGTTTCCAGGAAGCTTTTCAGTACTCTTTTTTAAACTATAACTTTGCCTGATTTTAACAAAGAAAACTACTAAACAAACCCCTATCACCGCTCTGTTTCTCTTGCCATTCCTTTGGCTTTTGCCAGAAAAAAGCCTTGCAAAGGAGGTTTGGGATAGAAGGCTGATCTGGTGAGTTTAAGAGATCAATGATACTTGCTGAAATGAAATACTGAGTGTAGTTTCCAAATATCCTGAGTACTTCCATACCTCTATATGACAGCTACAGGAAAAGAGATTCCACCTCAACTTTAGGGGAAACTTCCTGACAGTAAAAGCTGTTAGATGTGGAACACACTCCATCGAAGTGTGGTGGAGCTCCTCCTTTGAAGGTTTTTAAACAGAGGCTGGATGGCTATCTGTCGGGTATGCTTTGATTGGGAGTTCATGCATGGCTGGGGGGTTGGACTGGATGGCCTTGTGGTCTCTTCCAACTCTATGATTTCCCCACATTTCTCTTTCTTTCTCTCTTGCCTTCCTCCTGAACCCAGTTTTGCAAAGGAGGTTTGGGATGCAAAGCTGATCTTTCCCCATTTCTTTCTCTCTTACTTTCCTCCTGAACCCAGTTTTGCAAAGGAGGTTTGGGATTAAGGTTGCCATAAGTCAGGACCTCCAAACCAGGACAAATGTAGGACAACATTTTCAAATGTAGGGCACATTTTTTTTAAATGCAGGACACTCCAAAAAATTGGATGCTTTTTAAAAATGTTAATATAAATGCATTTTTCTTAGGCATGCTCAAAATGGAGGACATTTTGGCATTATTCCTAAACAGATGGCAGAAATGTACTTCCCTTTCTGCCCAAACCCCCCTCCATTCCAAAACACACACTAAGCACATTGGGGCAGTTCACATGACTTTACTGAACATGGCCTCTTGCGTGGCCTCTTTGCATAGGGTTGCCATAAGGCAGGACCTCCAAACTGGGACAAATGTAGGACAAATGTAGGGCAACATTTTCAAATGTAGGACATGTTTTTTAAAATGGAGGACACATGAAAAAATTGATAATTTTTTTTTTATGTTAATATAAATGCATGTTTCTTAGGCATGCTCAAAATGGAGGACATTTTGGCATTATTCCTAGACAGAAGGCTGAAATATACTTCTCTTTCTGGCCAAACACCCCCCCACCCAATTCTACAAGAAC
>NW_024833378.1:0-1313 GCF_019175285.1 Sceloporus undulatus
TCTCCTCTCCCCATTTTTGAGTTGATGGGGTGCAAACTCCTTGGCACTCATTATGCAGAAACTGAAGTGAGCTGAAGGGGGAAAGTGGGTGGAAGACAAAGAAACCAGGACTTTTTAAAAGCCCCTGAAATAAAGGGGTGACAGAGGATTAACCAGGACTGTCTCTGCCAAAATTGAACATTATTTTATTTGCTTCCTTTAATAAATTGGCCCAGAAGTGACATAGATGAAGCTATAAGGATAGTGACTCACCAAAGAGTTGTTGTACCTTGGCAGCCTCTTTCTGTTGGAGCCCAACTCCCTCCGGTTGGCCTCTGTGTCGGCCATCAGGTGGGCAGGGGTCCTGGTGGCCCTGCACGTGGTCACTTCCAGAAAGAAAAGCCCCAAAGCTGTGTACAAGGAGGCTGAGATGAAGTTCCTGAGAAAAGGGACCAGGGTTAGGATTGGCTTGGCAAGAAACCCTGCAGCACTCAAAGTCACAGAGAATAGCATCCTTCTGGTGACATACGCAGGTGACATATGCCTCCTTTCGGCCGATGCAGAGGTGGGCATTCCCTTCCTCCCTCTGTACCAAACAAAGCCCCCTGAACCTAGCACAGATTCACTGCAGCTCCCCTACACAACAGATACTCCATGCCTTATTAGAGTAGCTGGGGATCAGGGGATGGGGAATTGGAGAGGGCCCTGGTTATGTTGCCGTAGCGAGATGTGAAATGAGTGCATCATAAATAAATAAACAAATAATAATAATAATAAATAAAATAATAATAATAATAAAATTTTATTTATATCCCGCTCCTTCCCAAGATCAGGGTGGCTTACAACATAGGTTAAAAACAATGGTGCCATAAACAATATAAAAAGATACAACTACACAGGCTAACCAATCAATAAAAACAATCAATAAAACCAACAGGATTAAAAACACCTTAGCCCAACCTCTTGGCCACGGAAGAGGAGGGAGGCCCACAGGATTTTAGTCGGGGAATGCCTGTTGGAACAGGAAGGTTTTTAAGTCCTTCCTGAATTGGGCCAGGGTGGTAGTCGAGCGGAGCTCGGTGGGCAGCGTGTTCCAAAGGACTGGGGCAGCCATGGAAAATGTCCTCCGTGTGGTGGAGGATAACCTAGCCCCAGGCACCTTCAGTAATTGCTGCCCAGACGTTCTGAGGGTGCGAGGCGGAATGTATGGGGAGAGGCGGTCCTTTAGGTATCCTGGGCTCAAGCCATTTAGGGCTTTATATGTAATCACCAACACCTTATATTGAGCCCGGAAGCGAATGGGCAGCCAATGGAGATCTTTCAAAACCGGTGTT
>NW_024833379.1:0-1313 GCF_019175285.1 Sceloporus undulatus
GGCTTGGGCCTGAGAGCAATGCGGTGTGGGCACAGGCCCTCCCTGCCGGTTACTCGGTTGAGGACCAGATCAGGGTAAGTGGGCGGGGGGGGTGTTGCCTTGATCTATAAGAACACTCTTTTCTTGACCAGGAACCATGTGTGACAGACTGATTACATTGAGTGTATTTACCTGACCCTGAAGGCCAGGGACAGCTTAGGGATTCTGTTGGTCTACAGGCCACCCCGTGCACTAACAGACTGTTAGTTGGTCTCGGAGCTGGTGCTGGAGTCCCCCAGGCTTCTTGTCCTGGGGGACCTCAACATCCCCTTCGAGACCAGCCAGGTTCCAACTGGTGCGGCTCGGGAGTTCATGACTACCATGACAGCCATGGGCCTGTCCCAACTGGTCTCAGGGCCCACGCATTCGGCTGGTAATACATTTGATGTTATTTTCTGTATGGACATGGAGTTTCCGTGGGCAGAAGTAACTAATACCTATGCCCTGTCATGGACGGATCATTTCTTGGTCGAGGCTAGTATCAAGGCTACTACCCAGATCCCCCCCCCCCCCCGGGGTGGCGGACCTATTAGGATGGTCCACCCTCGAAGGCTGATGGAACCCAAAAGGTTCCAGGAAGCCCTAGAGGGCTATCTGGTTGGAACTGATGGTGACTCTGTTGATGCCCTGTCTAACATCTGGGATACTGATCTCTCCAGGGCGATACACAGTATCGCTCCCAAGCGTCCTTTCCGGCCTGCTTCCAATAAAAAATCCTGGTACACGGAAGATCTCAGGGCAAGGAAGCGGGCTGCGCAATGACTAGAGCGCAAATGTCGGACACATCAGAACTTAGCTGACAAGACACTCCTAGAGTCTCATTTGAAGGCCTACGGTGTGGCAATAGGTGCAGCCAAGAATTCGTTCTATGCTGCACGTATTGCGTCCGCGGAGTCACATCCAGCAGAGCTGTTCCGGGTTGTGAGAGGGCTTACTCAACTGGCTCCCCCCCCCCTGAACCCATTATTGGAGCCATCTAAAGCCTGCTGTGATGAGTTTAACAACTTCTTCGCGGATAAAATCTCTTGGCTAAGGACTGATCTCGACGCTGTTATTGGTTCAGAATTGAGAGTAGAGACATCCAGAGCTTCCGTCGATTCAGTTATACTGGATCATTTTGAGTCTGTTAGTACCGAGGATGTGGACAAGATCCTCCGTAGCGTCAGGAGGACGACCTGCTCTCTCGATCCCTGCCCTTCATGGCTGGCAGTTCAAGGGGGAATGGCAACAACTGAGATGTTGCGCCGTATTATCAATTCATCTTTCAGGGAGGG
>NW_024833380.1:0-856 GCF_019175285.1 Sceloporus undulatus
TCTGGCAGCATTGTCTTCCCAGAAGGTGGAAGTGAGATTTTGAGACTCCAGACACACAGTGCGCCAGTGAGTCCTTTTTATGGGAACTGTGTGTGTACGTGTTGTTTACTAGAACGTTGTGAGATATTTGTCTCACTGGGTTTATAAAAAAAATAACTTGCACTTATCTTTATCGATTTAGAAAAGGCCTTCGATAACATAGGATGGTATATGTTATTTGAGCCACCTGAAAATCGAAATTGAAGCTTCTTATTTAAGATGGATAAAGGCAATGTATAAAGATCAAAGAACCAAAATAATTGTTAACTATAAAAACCAGAAGAGCTTAAGATTTCTAAAGGTACAAGGCAAGCTTTCCTACTATCACCCCTTTTGTTCACTGTGATCTTTGAAGCACTGAATAATAGGATAAGATTAGAAAATAAGATCAATGGAATAAAAATTTAAAACAACTGATTTTAAAATGAGAGTCTTCTCAGACGACATTTGTATTCCCTGGAGAACCCAGAAAAGAGCACAAGACAATTGATGGATGTAATAGTGGAATTGGAATATGTTTCAGGACTAAAAGTAAACAGAGACAAAACAACATCAATAACATAAAATATGGGGGAAAGGAAGAAGAAATCCTGGAAGAAATTAGTGGATTTAAAGTGGGAAAGAAAATTAAATATCAAGCAATAAATTTAACAAATAAAAACTCAGATCCATTTCACAATAACTATGAGACACATGGAAGGAAATCAGAAAAGACCTAGAAAAATGGGGGAAATTACACTTATTGCTATTAGGAAAAATACCACTGATCCAAATGTGTTTCCTTCCTGAAAGACTGTTTCTGTTCCAAGCGATACCC
>NW_024833380.1:956-1313 GCF_019175285.1 Sceloporus undulatus
GAAGAGGACTTTATTATGCTGCTTGTTGTTTAGTTTGGATTAGAGAATGGGTTATGATAGAGAATGGACAGTTGTTATGTCTGGAGGGTAAACATTTAAGATTTGGGTGGCATGGATATTTAATTTACAGTAAAGAGAAAGTCCATAAAGAAAACACAAATCATTTCAAAGAAAAGCTCTATTGAAGATCTGGGGGGAAAACAAGTGTAGAATATGTCCAAAAATACCTTTATGGTGTTTGCCGCATGAGGCTCTTTTTGGGAGGAAAGGTATCCAGAAAACTAACTGGTTAAGATACAAGGATGTACTAAAAGAATCTCAAGGAAAACTAGAGATCAAAACACAAGAAGAACCTAA
>NW_024833381.1:0-1313 GCF_019175285.1 Sceloporus undulatus
TTTTTTTTGCTCCAGCTATTACATAGAATCAAAGAACTGTTACGCTGAAAATGAATCCTAAAGGTTCAATCCCCTTTTTACATATTAAGCCAATCAAGAAAGCATTCCTGTCTTAAAACATTTCCTAGTCAGCCCAGCATTTTGGTTGTGAGCATTACCCAACATCCTAATAAAACACCCCTTAATTAATAAGTGAATACTCACAAAGAGTAGGATCTAAATACCCTGAAAGTACCAGATTCCATCTGATCTAGGAAGCTAAGCAGGGTCAGGCCTGATTAGTACTTGGATGGGAGACTGGTGCTGTAGAGTATATTGCAGAGGAAGAAACCAGCAAAACCAACTCTGAATATTCCTTGTCTAAAAAACCCCTGTGAAATTCATGGTGTCACCTTATGTTGACAAGCAACTGGAAGGCACATTGCCACATACTCTGAAAGAGAATGTCTACAGTATATTTTATGTAACAAAATAATAATTTCTGAATATAAACTAAAGGTGATTGTAGGTTTTGCCAAATCAAGTAAGAATTTTTCCAACTGGTTTATGGTTTCTTTTCTATTGTTCTTCAATACTTCTGTGTACAAAAACTAAGCTAAACTGTAAAAAATAGATAAAGGTATGCAAAATGACTGGTACAAAAAGTGTCGTATGTCTAACCATGTCTTCACTATGATGTCAGAAAATTGTATGTGGCTAAAAGATTAGCAAATACAGATGAAATATTCAGAAGTGAAATGGGACACAAAGAAGGAATGGTCCAGAAGAGATTCTAATGAAGGGACTAACCTAAATTTAATTTAACAATCCAAAGATTAAAGAAGACATTTAAGCAGGAGATTGAGTTATCAAGGTGGGAGATGGCGTCAAAAGGACTAAAATATCACAGCACATAAGAAATCTACTTAGTGTGGGAAACTAGCATGACTGTAGAATATGAATGTAGCTAAAACAATTGTCTGATGGTCAGAACTAAATATCTAATGTTCTTTTCTTTCAGTCAGAGTAATAAAACTAGTACTCTACTAAAATTCTAGTTTGCTTATAATTATCATTATTAAGATAACGTAGCCAGAGGGGAAATGGAAATGTTATCTCGGGGCAATAATGTGAGTTTCAACACTTCACTAAACAACAGAGGTGAAACAAAATCCTATTAATAAATAGGATAACTATAGAAACTAACTATGATTTCAATTCAATGAAGGCATTATTTACATGTCCTCTCACAAAATTCATGAAGACAGATAGAAACACTTACACTGAAACACTTGTAAAACAACTGCAAAAAAAGAAGCAGCGCAAATTAAATT
>NW_024833382.1:0-1313 GCF_019175285.1 Sceloporus undulatus
CTTTAATTTATATCCCGCTTTTTGTTTCCACAATCAAAGCGGCATACAACCTTTAAAAAAAATACAATATATACAATTCCCCCCGCCCCCCTACTGAAGTTCTTATCCCTGAAGAAATCCCATCATAAATTTTAATTGCATGGAGGAACAGTTAAACACTTTCCCCTAGTTGCTTAATTTGACCTATAGATGGATTGAAAGAAGGATAAGATAAAATAATGAAGGCAACACCTGTCAACATCAAGTTGTTATGAAGATTATATGTCATTACTAGGATCAGATGCACCAAGCCTATCAACAGCAGTTGATGAGGAATAATATTTGACATGGTTTTATTTCATATCTTGCTTATGCACTTCCCAAAAGCATCTAATTGGCCACTCTGGAAAGCAGGATGCTGTACTGGAGAGTCTCTTGTTACATTGTTATTTGGTGAAATAGTAAGTTTGCCCCAAAAGTGAATCATAGTTCTGGTGAGCCAGATAAACAGATCGTCCTCTTTTTTGTTTGTTTGTTTTGTTCCAGGTGACCAGAAAAGCCTTGTTTCCTGGAGACTCGGAAATTGACCAGCTCTTTCGGATTTTCCGCACTCTTGGCACACCTACTGAATCACAGTGGCCAGGAGTGACTCAGCTTCCTGACTACAAAGGGAATTTCCCAAGATGGCCAAGAAAAGACATGAAAGTGATAATTCCAAACTTGGACCGAGATGGGCGAGACTTATTGGCTGTGAGTAGAAAGCTGAAACAAAGAGCATGCTGTATTGTGTCAAAGTTGTCCTAAACCGAAATCTGAGATTCAGTCTTGCACATATATGCTATAGTGGGCCATTGGCATCTGCTGAGGTTTGATTCCAGGACACCCCCATGGTGGATACCAATATCTGTGGATGCTTGTCTCATTGTAAACAATGCCATAGTAAAATGGTTTCCCTTATATAAAATGGCAAAAATCAAGGTTTCATAGAATGATAACGTTGGAAGAGAACACAAGGGCCATCCAGTCCAACCCCTTACCGTGCAGGAAATCACAATCAAAGCACCCCTACAGATGGTATCCAGCCTCTGTTTAAAGACCTCCAAAGAAGGAGATTCCACCACACTCCGAGCGAGTGTGTTCCACTGTCAAACAGCTCTTACTGTCAGGATGTTTGCCAGTTCTTTTAATACTTTTGGATGTAGTTCATCAGGTCCTGGAGATTTAAATTCATTTAGATTAACAAGGTATTCCTGTACTATCTCTTTACTTATTCTGTGCTAGATTTCTCCTATTGTGTTCTCTGCTCCAATTTCCTCAGGTTGAACATCCTTTTC
>NW_024833383.1:0-1313 GCF_019175285.1 Sceloporus undulatus
GACGTTTCACCAGCATCTGTGGCTGGCATGCCAGCCACAGATGCTGGTGAAACGTCAGGAAGAAACTCTTCTAGAAGATGCCAGCCACAGATGCTGGTGAAACGTCAGGAAGAAACTCTTCTAGAACATGGCCACATAGCCCGAAAAAAACACAAAAAACTATGGATGCCGGCCATGAAAGCCTTCAACTTCACACTGAACTGTTTAGTTAAACAGTCAAATAGATTTTTAATTTGTAAAATTGCAATGTATTCTTTTAACTAGAGATTTGAAATATTTTAATATTGAGATTAGTTTAATTCTATTTTAATGTTCACTTGTATGTTTTTAACTGTATTGCTCCTTTAAACTGTAAGCTGCCTTGAGTCCCAGTTTTGGGAGAAAGGTGGGATACAAATAAATACAAAACAACAACTACAACATCATTAGCATTATTTTGAGGTTTATCAGACTCAAGTTTTGGACCCTGCAATTGCGCTAAGGAAGTGTAAAGAACGTTGCAAAATGACTGTTTCGCGCAATGTCTTACCACATTGCTTGCTTTTCCGTCATTCCCCCGTAACGTTATGTTAGCGCTACAATAGCGCGACGTTGCGCGAAAGTTGCGATTTCCCTGTTGTGAAATAACGCGTTGCGGAACTATTTACTACACTCGTGCCTTCCTTTTGTCTTTCACATTTCGCAACAACATATTTGCGCATGCGCCTTGGAGGTTTTGGTGGCATCCTGACCTTTTTGCTTCCGGGGGGGAGAGGGGAAAGGGGAGAAGCCCCTTCCTGTTTCCTGTTTTTGTCTGCAGTGTGTGCAGATGGGCCCCTGGGGAAAGGCAGTGGATGATGGGATTGGTGGCAGGCAGAAGGGGAGGTGCAGATGGGCCCCTGGGGAAAGGCAGTGGATGATGGGATTGGTGGCAAGTCAAATAATGGGGGCAGTCAGTATTGATACATCGATCTATATATATTTATATATACATATATCTATAGCTATCTATAGCTATCTATCTATCTATCTATCTATCTCTGTTTATGTTTATAAGTAAATATTCACATAAATATGTATTGATACATACATATATATATATACACATACATGTATGTGAGTATATATATATATATATATATACACACACACTCACATACATGTATGTATGTATACGAGCACCCATTTGAATATATATATGTATATATAGATATATATAGATATATATACATATACATATACAGTAGTTATATATATATTCACATACATGTATGTTCACGCATGCCTATTTGAATATGCAGATGGGCCCCTGGGGAAAGGCAGTGGATGATGGG
>NW_024833384.1:0-1313 GCF_019175285.1 Sceloporus undulatus
GTTTGGAGGTCCTGACTTATGGCAACCCTAAGGGCAACGTATCACAAAGCTATGTCCAATGGTGGGAAAGTACCTGCTCTCGCACACCTTTCAAATTCCAATTTTCAACCAAAGCTACCCCCCTCCCAACATGACTATGGCCTCCCCAGTGGAAGTCAGAACAATACAGAGGTCTAGCTCTGTTTTCTTTGCCAAACACATGACTCTGACAGTAAAATTATTGCCTTGAAGAACAGAAACCAGTGGATCCTTGGTATCCACTGGAATTTGCTTCTAGAACCCCCTGTGGATAACAAAACCCATGGCTGCTCAAATCTCATTATATACAGTGGCATAGTAAAATGGTGTCCCTTATAGAAAACAGAAAAATCAAAGATAACTTCTTCTTCTTCTTCTTCTTCTTCTTATTATTATTATTATTATTATTTTCAAACCAAGGTCGGTTGAATCCATGGAGACAGAATAAGTAGAAATAGAGTTCCCACTGTACAAGAACCAAACTCTTAAACCCACTTCCACCAGTAAAGGAATCATCCTTTTGGGAGGAGAAAGCTGCAACTGGAAGTTGGGTTCTGAAAGATGAAGAAAAATAAGTACCTTGATTTTGTTTATGGTAACTTAGCCAGCTCCAAGATCTGTTAAGGATTAAAGTTACAAGAGTCCTGTCCCAGATCCAATCTGGCAGTCCTAGCCAGGACACACCTTGCAGCAACATCAAAAAATTTTTGTTGTTGTTATTTAAGGGTGTGGGGGGAAGGCCCTTCTGGTCTGCTTTGTTGTTGGTGCTACTTGTCTTCAAGTTGTTTCCGACTTATGGAAATCTTAAGGCAACCCTATCATGGTGTTTTCTTGACAGGATTTGTTCAGAGGAGGTTTGCCATTGCCTTCCCCGAAAGCTGAGAGCATGTGACTTGCCCAAGGTCACCCAGTGGGTTTCATGGCCGAGCTGGGAATTAAACCCTGGTCTCCAAAGTCATAATCCAGGGGTAGGCAACCGTTTTGAGCCAGGGGCCGGGTTGCTGTCCCTCAGACAACTGGGGGGCCGAAGCCAAAAAATAAATAATTAATTTTTTTAAAATAAATAAATAAACCGTGACAAATGTGGGACAGCATTTTCAAATGGTGGACACTTTTTTTTAAAAAAAAGTGGAGTACACGCAAAAAAATTGCTAATTTTTTAAAAAATGTTAATATAAATGCATGTTTCTGAGGCGTCTATAGAGAATTGTCCCCCTTGCCCCTGCGCGCGAGAGGCCAAAGGCCCCAGCGGCAATCGGTGGCAGGACCGGGCTGGGGCCGGTCCCAAGGCCTCG
>NW_024833385.1:0-1313 GCF_019175285.1 Sceloporus undulatus
AATCAGTTAGGTTCACCTCCCAGAGTTAGGGACCAAGTCAGATGGGATTGACGAGGATCGAAGTCTGGCTGCAAGACCATTGGTATGGCTCCGGAGTGTCAGGGACCAACAAGGTTTGGTGTCAGACTTCTATCCAGTTGGTATGACTCCATAGAGTCAGGGACTGATGAGAGTCGATATCGGACTATCATCCAGTCAGTATGACTCCGGAGAGTTAGGGACCGATGAGGATCAACGTTGGGCTGCCATCCAATTAGTATGACCCTTGAGGGTCATGGACCCATAATGAGTGGAGATGGGCTGCCATCCAATTGGTTTAACCCCAGAGAGTCAGCAACCAGTGAGGTCTTAAGTCGGGAGCAGTCAATAATAACTCCTCCGCAGAGGTATGATGGCTCTTAGCCAGGCACAAAAGTAAGGCAAGTGACCATGAAGCAGATCCTCTTCAGCAAAAAGAGCAGCTCTAGCCAAGCAAGGAGCAAGACCAGTGTCCATTGAAAAACGTTTCCTCAGAGATAGGAGGTGCAAAGTGCATCAGCAAGGCAGGCATCATTTTAAAGTTTCTCCTCAGGAGGTCAAAGGGACTTTACCAAGAGGACCAGTAAAAGCAATTATTGGAGAAGTTAGCGTACAGTTGCCCCCCGTTTTTGTGGGGGATCTGTTCCACCCTCCCCTCCCCCTCCCCCAAAATGGAAATGCGCCCCATTGGCTTGAATGTGGGCACAATCCTGTGGGTGGCTGCGAGTGCAGATCATGGGCGCATGGCCCATTATTTCCCCCTCCCTTTGCCACTCATGTATATGCAAGGGACATGGATTTCAAGTTTGTGGATACAGAGGGATGACTTTATATGGCTTTGTTGTTTCCTGAGGAAAGACTTTGATGGTAAACAAAGCAATGCCTTCTTTCCTGGGAGAGGTGGATTGATAGGCGGTAGAGAGTTGGAGCAGCAAGTTAAAAGAAAGAGTTCTTTGTTAGGATAGAAAGAGGGCAGGCTGGGGTTGGACAAGTGGGAGCTTGGGAAGAGAATCCTTAGATGGGATGGTTGTGGACACAAAGCAGATTTGACACTAACTCGTCTGGGAGTGAGGCTCTCTTTGGAATTCAAATAAACTGTCAATTTCACTGCAATGTTTTCCTGGCTTTTCAAATCTTGGGTCTTTGGTCCTGACACTCACACACTCACTCACTCCCACAATCATTCACACACTCATACACTCACACAGAGGGCAAGATCCTCCAAGAGGATCCTTCACCAGAGACATCCACTCTCCTTCCACACACAGACATGCTCCAGTTTCAATCCACAGATA
>NW_024833386.1:0-1313 GCF_019175285.1 Sceloporus undulatus
TACTGGACTTAAAGTAATATGATGGAATGAAGAGTAAGTAATTCTTGCTATTGGAGAAACAAACCTAACTAATCTGTTTAGCAAACATATATTGAGAAATACTTCTTCTTTGGAGAATGATTTATGAGGAAAAGAACTCTTGAGGGAAATACTATAGTGGAAAATAAAGATTATGGACATGGACCCTTTCTTTTGATGAGGAAAACCAAAGGAAAGAAACTGTGAGAATAGAGGAATATAACTTGAACTCTTGGAGGATAAACAAATTGTGACTCTTTCTTTTATTATTTTCATGGATAACAATCCTCTTTAAAAACTCCCCTGAGAAAACAAACTTGATTGATTTGGATACAAAAATTGAATGCAACTGTGGGGGAAAAAAAAAAAACAAACAAACTTAGGAGCTCCAATTGTTAACACAGCTGCAAGAGACTAGAGGAGAAGGAAATTTACAGCAGTGTAAAGGAAAAAGAAACAGTTGTAAAACGGATTAAGACAGCCTTGGAAAAGAAGCTCTAAGGACTGGTATAGTTCCCCTATCCACACTGAGAAAAATTGGACAGAAAGATAAAGAACTACTTTAATATTATAAACTGGAAAGACTGCTAGTTATATTGTATAATAATTGTTAAATACTTGTGAAAATTGAATGCAAACTAGAAGCATGACTGCAAGACGGGGATCTATTGGTCAATCTACAGGTCAATCTGACATAAGCAATATCATATTACAGGAATTAAGGGAATTTAAAAAAAATTTTAAGAAGGAGATTCGTGAAGAGCTGAAGGAAAGTCGGGCTGAAACAAAGGGGGATGTGCAAAAAATTAGGGAGGATGTCCAAAAGGAGTTTGATGGATTGGGGAAAAAGATTGACAACATCACGAAGGAACTCTCAGGAATTAAAATAGAGGTGCAGGAGGTAGTAGAAAGGACTGATAGCTTGGAAAGGAGAACGGAAGATATAGAAAGAGCCTTGATAAGGGAACAGCAAAACGGTCTTTTGCAGGAGGTTCGGTATAGGGAACGGGCCATTAAGATTCGGGGGTTGAAGGAGGAACAAGGAGAAAGAATATATGACAAGATTATTTCAATGCTGGCAGAGTATATTGACCTGGATGAGGACCTTTTAGAGGCGCAGATAGACAAGGTATTTAGAGTGAGCTCTAAAATAGCAACTGAAAGGAAACTTGATAGGGACATCACAGTATGTTTTACGAGTACAAGGATTAGGGATATAGTATTAAGGAAGAATTATGAAAAGAAATTGATCGTGAATGACAAAATAATAGAAATTTATAAGGATTTGCCTATAC
>NW_024833387.1:0-1313 GCF_019175285.1 Sceloporus undulatus
TGCCATTTTATATAAGGGATACCATTTTACTATGCCACTGTATTTAAAAAGACCTGAGCATCCATGGATTTTGGTATCCATGATGTGTGTGTCCTGGAACCAAACTCCAGCAGATACCAATTGCCCATTTAGGTCAGTTGCTATAATTTTTAAAAGCCATACATCAGTAGAGAAGACAGTGAGCAGGTAATCTGTTTACTTGAGAGTCCTATTGGCCACCTGGTCATTGCAGATGCTCAACTTCAAAGCACCAGCTTTTCCTTCTGATCACTCTTCATCTTTAAACCAGATTTGGACTGGATAGCCCTTCAAATAGAGCAGTGGTTCTGATGTTTGGGACTTCAGCTTCCAGAATTCCTTTATTGGCTGGAATGTCTTGGGACTGAAGTCCAAAGCCAGAGACTGAGAACTTCTGAAGTAGAGGTCATTTTCATATAATTCGTTTCCGGGTACAGGACAAGATGTTGGTCATTACCTTTAAAGCCCTCCATGGCTTGGGCCCAACCTACTTAAGGGATCACCTCCTTCCGTACAATCCGCCCCGTATCCTCAGATCCTCTGGGAGGAATTTGTTGCAGTCCACAAAGACCAGATTTAGGGCGACCTCCCAGAGGACTTTTTCTGCGATTGCTCCCACTTTATGGAATGGCCTGCCAGATGAGATCTGTCAAATTGCCAACCTTGAGAGCTTCAAGAAAGCTGTCAAGACAGATCTCTTCCGGCAGGCCTTCCTGGAATGGATCCCGGCCATGTAACGCTCCCCCCACAGTCATATACAAGCGAAGACTCTGCCCACCATTATTTTATTATTGTAATATTGTTTTTAGATTTTTATCATCTGTAATTTTAATAGATGGAATTGTTTAATCCTTTTGGGGGGGAATTGTATATATTGTATTTTTTTTAAAGGTTGTATGCCGCTTTGATTGTGGAAACAAAAAGCAGGATATAAATTAAAGTTTTATTATTTATTTCATAAGGAACACAAGGCCACCCTAATCTTCAAGTGCAGATTTAAAATCTTTTCTCTGGCCTATGTTCCACTACAGCAAAACACTTGCAAATACTATTGTAAATCATATCTAGAGGAATGTGCTGTGCTAATTAGGAAAATGCCCAGGAGGCATGCACCCTCCCCATCTAATCTGTGTATGTCCTTCAGCATTCTGAGGTTGAAGAGAGGAGAGGGCAGAATTATACTCTGCTATCACTGCAGATATCCATTTTAGGTGTGTGAGCAGTATCATTTGGGAACATTTAACAGACACAACAAGATGTTCTGTATCATTACATTCATTTGTTTGAATAGATGA
>NW_024833388.1:0-1313 GCF_019175285.1 Sceloporus undulatus
AAGCCATTATTATTGTTATTATTATTATTATTATTATTATTATTATTTGGACTAAGTCTTTATTTTTAGGAAGAATAGTACACTTATACTAGTACAACATCTTTGGTGGGAAACTTTTCCTACTTTGTATTATAACTGAAATCACAAACAAAATAGTTTTGCTACCCTTACAGAAACATGGAAAACAACATTGTGTTTTCTTTTAATTTTCTTTAGTCAATGGATCAGATTATCACATGTTTCTTTTCTATCCTAAATCTTCATCATTGTTATTACTTTTTAATACACACACACACACACACACACACACACAGCAGGTTGATATGTATATATGCCTTAATACATATGAACGCAAAAATTTAACTGCTTCCCCCAGTAGGTCAATTATGAAACAACTATGGATTTTGAGAAGGAAGAGAAAGAGAAGCTACCACCCTGGAATTTACTGAAAAAGACAAGGTCACAGACTGGGTTGCTATAGCTTGCACCATCTGTCACCCCATAGAGAAATACATGTTTCTATCTGATATTTTGTCCAGCTGGCTGGATAAAAAGTTGAGTTCTCAGAGGTTGTCTTTTCTTTCATAGTTGTTTGATCATCTCAGAATACTCTTTATTTTCTCTGCTCTCGTTCAGACCACTTCTAAATAAGAGCGTATGCTCTGAGGTGGCTCAAAGTGTAAGGTGTCTCAGAAGGTTGGGCACTGATTTGAATAATGGGAAAATGCTACAATTCATCTTCTTTGAAGGGTTCCTCTTCTTCAAAGAAATAATTAAATGTTTAGGTACAAATGACAGCATATTCTCTGTAACTGCCTATGTAAAATTCACTCAATATCCATGCAATGGACAGTGTTTATGATATTTAACTAATGTTAATATGTTTAGCTCAGCACTTACAGTGTGTGTGTGTGTGTGTGTGTGTGTGTGTGTGTGTGTGTGTTGAGGATGGAGTGGAGTAGTGTAAGCATCCATAAATATAACCTAATATTTATTAATCCAGCTATAGTTTAATATAATGTTAGGTGCCAGCATGAGCAGACATGGTTGTGATGACATACATAACACTGGAATAGGTTCTGTAAACAACACATAGGCCCCATACAGACAGGCCAAAATAAAGCTGGTTCGGGTCACTTTGGAAGTATGCTGTTTAAATGATGCATGCGTCCTAAGAGTCTGGAAGCTGCGCCAAAGCTGCACTCCAGTCCTTAGGATCCCCTGACCTGTGCATAATTCTATGAAGTATGAACAGGGCATACAGCCAGATTAAGGCAAAACCCCAACATTATCTTTGCCCTACCTCCCTCTGA
>NW_024833389.1:0-1313 GCF_019175285.1 Sceloporus undulatus
TATCAGACTATGTTTATAAAATTTATATGAAACATTATGAATTTCATGTTTACACTTGGCTCCCATCTTCAAGATTATAGAATCATAGAGTTGGAAGAGACCACAAGGGACATCCAGTCCAACCCCCTGCCATGCAGAAACTCAAAATCAAAGCATCCCCAACAGATGGCCATGCAGCCTTTATTTAAAGACTTCCAAAGAAGGAGACTCCATCACACTAAGCAGGAGTTTGTTCCACTGTTGAACAGCTCTTACGACCAGGAAGTTCCTCCTAATGTTGAGGTGGGATCTCTTTTCCTATAGCTTGCATCCATTGTTTCGGGTCCTGTTCCCTGGAGCAGCAGAAAACAAGCTTGCTCCATCCACAATAAGACATCCCTTCAAATATTTAAACAAGGCTATCATATCAGCTCTTAACCTTCTCTTCTCCAGGCTAAACATACCTAGCTCCCTAAATCTCTCCTCATAGGGCATGGTTTCCAGACCCTTACCATTTTGGTTGCCCTTCTCTGGACATGCTCCAGTTTCTCAACATCCTTTCTGAATTGTGCCCAGACTTGGACACAGTATTCTAAGTGAGGCCTAACCAAAGCAGAATAGAGTGGTACTATTTCTTCCTTTGATCTAGATACTATGTTTCGATTGATGCAGCCCAGAATCGCATTGGACATTTTAACTGCCACATCAGACTGTTGACTCATGTTCAACTTGTGGTCTACTAGGACTCCTACATGCCTTTCACACGTAGTATGGTTAAGCCAATTGTCACTCATCCTATTTCATTTCATTTTTCTGCCTTAAGTGCAGTACCTTACATTTCTCTGTGTTGAAATTCGTTTTGTTAGCTTTGGCCCAGATTTCTAATCTATTAAGGTAATTTTGAATTTTGAAGATATCTCATTATGTGTACATAAATATTCTGAAATCTGAAAAAATCCCTAATACCTCTGGTTCCAAGCATTTTGGATAAGGGAGACTCAACCTGTATATATTTCATTTCTTTCTGCAGTTCATTTAAAATGTTTACATATATAATTCTACACTAAAAAATGAAGTTATCCAACTTTATTTTCTTTCTCAGACAGAAAAAAGAAAAGAAATAAGTAGCAGCACTAATCTTTTGCAGGAGGGGGACCCAAAATCACCAGTTGAACAATATAATTATTAGGACTAGCCAAAGTGCCACAAAAGTACAAAGGCTTTTGAGATCTCCAAAACCCTTCAACACGCCACTTTGTTTGTACCAGATAGTCTAGAGAGCTTGATAGATTGTACATTGTTATGGTATTTCTCTAAAGATACAGTTTGCATAG
>NW_024833390.1:0-1313 GCF_019175285.1 Sceloporus undulatus
CTCCAGAGAACAGGATCCGGAGCAATGGATGCAAGCTCCAGGAAAAGAGATTCCACCTCAACATTAGGAGGAATTTCCTGAGAGTAAGGGCTGTTCAACAGTGGAACACACTCCTTCCTCGGAGTGTGGTGGAGTCTCCTTCCATAGAGGTCTTTAAACAGAGGCTGGATAGCCATCTGTCGGGGATGCATGGCAGGGGGTTGGACTGGATGGCCCTTGCGGTCTCTTCCAACTCTACTATCCTATGATTTTATGACTAGACAAAAACATGTATCACAGTCATGCATTTTCTCATCAGTAAATCACATTGTTCTCAATAGGATTTACTCCCAAGTAAATGTGCAAAGTGTTACAACTGTAATAAGCTTCCCCTTGCCAAGGCACAGAAACCTGCACCATCTTTTCATAGTTTTTCGACTCTGTGAAGGGCAATGCGTGGCTGGAAGGACAAGGCAAAAGCATTCTAATATGAAGAATATATTTTTGGACGGAGGCTGGTTTGAGTCCCCAGCAATACACATTGCTGCTTACAAATTCATGTGTAATATTACCAGAAGCAAAAGACTACCACAGTCTTGACACCTTCTATCAACTGTGCTCTCTCATTATAAGTTAGTAAAGGCAGGAAAAAATTAGAAGGCTGCCCGTGCTACTTTTCATTGCAAGTGAAAAATTAACACGGTTGCCTCTGGCGGTTGTTCAGATTTGGTAGATCATTCTGAAATGCACTCAGAAAATGACAGTTGATAAATGTCTTCAGACCGAGGAGCTGTCTAGGTATTTCTTTCATGCAGATTTGTTTAAAACTGAAGGCTTGAAGTATGAAACAGATTTTGAAAGGAAGTTTGGGACTGGTAACTGTTCAGATGAGGACAGGTGCAAACCTGCTTCCAAACTAGAGCTTCAGACATTGAGGAAGATGGCAGTAATACAGCCATATCCAGAGAATGCTTTGGCTGAGCAAGGGCTGTGGGCAAATGGACAAACTACAGGATTGTATTGCCAGCATCCCTTTATACTGAAAGCTGTGACACAAAGAACAGCTGATATTGAGAGGATGCGAAAAACAATAGCTGTGTTGGCCAAAAGGAAAATTTAGAATCCATATTGTAGTAAAATCTTTAATAGGCTAACTAAAAGGCATAAAAATCTGCAAACATTCAAGGTTATCATAGCAGGTTGTTTTCAGATGTGGGAATGGGACTGATGTTGAAAAATCATAGCATTGGCCCTGAGCAAATAAATTGTATAGGCCTGTTACAGACAGGCCAAAATAAAGCTGCTTCGAGTCACTTTGGAGGTATGGTATTTCA
>NW_024833391.1:0-1313 GCF_019175285.1 Sceloporus undulatus
TCTCACTGTCTCACAGTTTTTACTCCAGTGGAGACCCAGGAAAAAGAAGAGTTCATGGAGAACTTGGTGGTTCTGGAGATCCCGGTGGTGGAGGAGCAAGTGCCTTCTTCAGAGGAACTAGGAGCCAAGCTCAAGACTGGGAAACCTCCTGAAGCTCACACCATCCAGGCCACCACTGGAGGATTTGGGTTTCTGGCCCCAGACTGGGGAAAGGAAGGCCGTTGGGGGGCAGAGTGACAGCCTGGGACCTGGCAGTGAGGGAGTCGCTTGATAGTCGCCCCAGGATAGAAGAACCTCAGGTAGACGTTTATCAAATGGAGGAAGACATAAAGGAATTAAAGGACCTTATGAAGTGAATGGTGCCCAGATTAAAGATGCGCAGGAGGAAGATGTCAGAGGCGAACAGAGGGTAGCTGATGCTCTTTCCCTGAAGCATTGGGACTGTCCCATTGTGACTTCAGTCTGATGCTCCTTGCCTGAAGCATTCAGACTGTCCCATTGTGATTTCCAAATCCTCCACCATTTTAGTCGCCCTCCTTTGGACATACTCCAGTTTCTCCACATCCTTTTTGAATTGTGGGGCTAAGAACTGGACACAATATTCCAGGTGGGGCCTGACCAGAGCAGAATAGAGTGGCACTATTACTTCCTTTGATCTAGACACTATACATCTATTGATGCAGCCTAAAATCACATTGGCCTTTTTAGCTGCCACATCACACTGTTGACTCAAGTTCAACTTGTGGTCTACTTGGACTCCTAGATCCATTTCACACGTAGTTTCATTCAGCCGGGTGTCGCCCATCCTATATATGTGCATTTTATTTTTCCATCCTAAGTGCAGTGCTTTACATTTCTCCATGTTGAATTTCATTTTGTTATGTTTGGCCCAGCTTTCTAGTCTATTCAGGTCATTTTGAATATTGATCCTGTCCTCTGGAGTATTAGCTATTCCTCCTAATTTGGTGTCATCTGCAAATTTGATGAGTATGCCCCCGATTCTATCATCCAAGCCATTGATAAAGATGTAGATTAGCACTGGGCCCAGGACGGACTACTGGTCAGCCTGGGACCTGGCAGTGGGGGAGTCACTTGATAGCCGCCCCAGCAAAGAAGAACCCCAGGTAGACATTTATCGAATGGAGGAAAACATAAAGGAATTAAAGGACCTTATGAGGTGAATGGTGCCCATATTAAAGATGCGGAGGAGGAAGATGTCAGAGGCGAACAGAGGGCAGCTGATGCTCTTTCCCTGAAGCATTGGGACTATCCCATTGTGACTTCAGTCTGATGCTCCTTGCCTGAAGCATTGA
>NW_024833393.1:0-1312 GCF_019175285.1 Sceloporus undulatus
GGACGCAGATGGCACATAAGATTAAGGTGTGCAAATGCACTCCTGGCCACTGCTGAGACCTGCGCATCCCGGCTCAGAGTCAAGACCAGGAGAACATCCAAGCTGAGAGCCAGAGAATTCAGGAAGAGTGTGACCCCATCGAGCTCAGGCAAAGCCCCAGTTCCCTGATCTGCCTTACAACTGACAAGGAGCCACTCTATCTTGGCTGGATTAAGCTTCAATTTGTTTGCCCTCATCCAGTCCATTACCTCTTTCAGAAGTACGCATGTCCAGAAACATAGTGAAGTATGGGCCGTGCTTGGGAGAGACCTGGCTGTGCGCTAATATCTGTTCAAAGCCAGATAGAAAAATGATAACATGTCATGTTCCCACGTAGTGCTGTACGATAGCAATCGTTCCCATAGTACATCAACACTACCATCCTCACATCACTGTAGACACATCTGTGCTTAAGTCCCTCCAGCAGTTCACCTACCTGGGAAGCATCATCTCCTTAGATGCCAAGATTGATAAAGAGATCGATCACAGACTAGCAAAAGCATATAGTGCATTCGGAAGGCTTCACAAAAGAGTCTGGAGTAACAAAAACTTGAGGCGAAGCACAAAAATCATTGTATTCTAAACATACACTGGACTGACTATGTGACAAATGTTGCTGTCCTTGAGCAAGCAGGGATCACCAGCGTTGAGGCCATGCTATTGAGGACGCAGCTGTGCTGGGCAGGACACGTTTCTGAAGGATCATCAACTCCCAAAAATAGTATTCTATGGTGAACCCAAAGAAGAGATACAAGGACTCCCTGAAACAACATCTCAGGCTCAGCCAAATTGATCACCAACAATGGTCCTCCCTGGCCTCGCATAGGGAGGGATGGGGACACACTGTCTACAATACTGCAACCTTTTTTGAAAGTTTACGCTGAAAGAGTCTCGAAGAGAAATGACAATGCAGAAAGAACCACAACCCGGAAACATCACTCAAGGAGACTTTCTGCTGTGCTTTCTGCAACCGGACTTGTTTATCTTGGATTGGCCTTTTTAATCATCAGTGCACTTGTAGAAAGCACGGGATGAGTCCTTCCTGAATCTTCGTTCGTGAAGTAAAGCCAGAGAGAGAGAGAGAGAGAGACGTTAACATAGCGACTGGAAAACTCAATACGGCAACATTAGCTCTCATCTCGTTTCATGACCTCTTCGCTTTAGGAACCTGAACAGAACGGGGAGAAAGTGAGTGCGGTAAGCATCTATGATTCATATTTTATTGCACTGTAGTCTCTATAATCAGATTTCACTTAGGGGGATTTGATCACAT
>NW_024833394.1:0-491 GCF_019175285.1 Sceloporus undulatus
CTAGACTTTAGGAGAGCGGATTTCAGTAAACTTAGAGAAGTATTGAGGGCGATCCCGTGGTCAGAAATACTAAAAGGGAAGGGAGTTCAGGACGGATGGGAGTGTCTCAAAAGAGAGATACTGAAGGCAAAATTTCAAACAGTTCCAGTGAGAAAGAAAAATGGGAGGTGTCTTAAGAAACCAGGACGGATGACTAAGGAACTTTCAACTGAGCTTAGTTTTAAACGGAACATGTATAAGAAATGGAAAAGGGGGGAAATCACCAAAGAGGAATTCAAAGAAATAGCAGGCATGTGTAGGGGTAAAGTCAGAAAAGCTAAAGCGCAGAATGAACTCAGGCTTGCTAGAGAGGTTAAAACAATAAAAAGGGCTTTTTTGGATATGTCCACAGCAAAAGGAAGAAGGAAATGGTAGGGCCACTGTGTCGAGAAGATGGCAAAATGTTAACAGAGGACATAGAAAAGGCAGAATTACTCAACACCTTCTTTGCC
>NW_024833394.1:591-1312 GCF_019175285.1 Sceloporus undulatus
AAAAGCTAAAGCGCAGAATGAACTCAGGCTTGCTAGAGAGGTTAAAACAATAAAAAGGGCTTTTTTTGGATATGTCCACAGCAAAAGGAAGAAGGAAATGGTAGGGCCACTGTGTCGAGAAGATGGCAAAATGTTAACAGAGGACATAGAAAAGGCAGAATTACTCAACACCTTCTTTGCCTCAGTCTTCTCAGAAAAGGCAAAGGGTGCTCAACCTGAGGATAATGGAGCAGAGGACAGAATAGGGGAATTTCAGCACAGAATAAGTAAAGAGATAGTACAGGAATATCTTGTTAATCTAAATGAATTTAAGTTTCCAGGACCAGATGAACTACATCCAAGGGTATTAAAAGAACTGGCAAATGTAATATCGGAGTCACTGGCAATAATCTTTGAAAACTCCTGGAAAACAGGAGAGATCCCAGCAGACTGGAGGAGGGCAAGCGTTGTCCCCATCTTCAAAAAGGGGAAGAAAGAGGATCCAAACAATTATCGGCCAGTTAGTCTGACATCAATACTAGGAAAGATTCTGGAGCAGATCATTAATCAGAGAGTCTGTGAACATCTAGAAGGCAATTCCATCATCACAAAAAATCAACATGGGTTTCAGAGAAAGAAGTCATGCCAGATAAAACTGATCTCTTTCTTTGATAAAATTACCAGCTTGGTAGATGAAGGGAATGCTGTGGATATAGTATATCTTGATTTCAGTAAGGCCTTT
>NW_024833395.1:0-1312 GCF_019175285.1 Sceloporus undulatus
TCAGAAATACTAAAAGATAAAGGAGTTCAGGACGGATGGGACTTTCTGAAAAGGGAGATACTGAAGGCCCAATTTCAAACAGTTCCACTGAGAAAGAAAAATAGGAGGTGTCTCATGAAACCAGGATGGATGAATAAGGAACTTTCAACTGAGCTAAGTTTGAAACAGAACATGTATAAGAAATGGAAAAATGGAGAAATCACCAAAGAGGAATTCAAACAAAGAGCGAGCCTATGTAGGGGTAAAGTCAGAAAAGCTAAAGTGCAGAATGAACTCAGGCTTGCTAGAAAGGTTAAGAAAAATAAAAAGGGCTTTTATGGATATGTCCACAGCAAAAGGAAGAAGAAGGAAACGGTAGGGCCACTGTGTGGAGAAGATGGCAAAATGCTAACAGAAGACAGAGAAAAGGCAGAATTACTCAACACCTTCTTTGCTTCAGTCTTCTCAGAAAAGGAAAAGGGTGCTCAACCTGAGGATAATGGAGCAGAGGACAGAATAGGGGAATTTCAGCACAGAAAAAGTAAAGAGATAGTACAGGAATATCTGGTTAATCTAAATGAATATAAGTCTCCAGGACCAGATAAACTACATCCAAGGGTATTAAAAGAACTGGCAAAAGTAATATCGGAGCCATTGGCAATAATCTTTGAGAACTCTGGGAGAACAGGAGAAGTCCCAGCAGACTGGAGGAGGGCAAACATTGCCCCCATCTTCAAAAAGGGGGGAAAAGAGGATCCCAACAATTATCGTCCAGTTAGTCTGACATCAGTACTAGGAAAGATTCTGGAGCAGATCATTAAACAGAGAGTCAGTGAACATCTAGATGGCAATTCCATAATCACAAAAAGTCAACATGGATTTCAGAGAAACAAGTCATGCCAGACAAATCTTATCTCTTTCTTTGCTAAAATTACCAGCTTGTTAGATGAAGGATCTGCTATGGATATAGTATATCTTGATTTCAGTAAGGCCTTTGACAAAGTTTCCCATGACATTCTTGAAAACAAGCTTGTAGAATGTGGGCTAGACAAGGTAACTGTTACACGGATTTGTAATTGGTTGACTGGCCAAAGCCAAAGGGTGCTCAACAATGGCTCCCTTTCATCCTGGAGAGAAGTGACCAGTGGAGTCCTACAGGGCTCTGTCCTGGGCCCAGTGCTATTCAACATCTTTATTAATGACTTGGAGGACAGAATTGGGGGCATACTCATCAAATTTGCAGATGACACGAAATTAGGAGGAATAGCTAATACCCAGAGGAGAGGATCAAAATTCAAAATGACCTGAATAGACTTGAAATCTGGGCCAAAGC
>NW_024833396.1:0-1312 GCF_019175285.1 Sceloporus undulatus
AGCAGGGAACCGTCTAACTAAAAAGATTGCATGTACAGCGCTGTGTAAATTTACAGCGCTTCATAAATAAAGGTTAATAATAATAATAATAATAATACATATATATATCACATTAAATTCATACACTTAAAGTCATAAATATATATCGAAGATTTCAATTGTACGGTTTTAATTTTATATACATATATATAACATAACACATTAAAATTGTACAATTAAAATAATAAATATATATTATGTTTTATATATACATACATAAAATACATTAAAATTGTAAAATTAAAATCTTAAATATATATGTATGTTATTTATATATTTATATAAAACATATATAAGATTTTAATTTTATGGTTTTAATGTGATATATATATATATATATATATATCACACACACATTTTTATATATCATATTATATACAGTATTTGCGATTTTAACTGTACAATTTTAATGTGTTATGTTATATATATATGTGTGTGTGTGTGTGTGTTGTTAGCCGCCTTGGGTCCCACTTTGGGAGAAAGGCGGTATAACCAAATAAATAACTGTGCCTAGAGAGCCAAACCATTGCAAGAGGGCAGCTGGGCTCCCTCTGGGTCTGATTGCCATCTTGGCCATGGAGGAGCCCCAGTCGCTCTCTCTCTGAGCCTCCTCTCCCTGGCGCTGTTTACCTGAGAGTAAGGCCAGCTCTCCCTCCCCGAGGGGCGCCTGCACCAAGGAGGAGGCAAAGAGGACGAGGAGGAGGAGGAGGAGGAAGAAGAGAGGTCGCTTTGGAGGAGGCAGAAAGAGCCTAAAAGCAGGGAGAGGAGCCATCCCTTCCCTTCCCTTCCCTGCCGCCCGCCACTCTTTGAACCGAGAAGGACAGTTCCTCCTCCTCTCTTCCTGGTGGGATGGGCGGGAAGGAAGAGAGCGCCGAAATGGCCGACAGGCTGTCTGGGTTGCCTCAAAGGAAGAGGAGGAGGAAGAGGGCGTGAACACTCTTCCTCTCCTAAAAGGGGAAGGAGGAAATCCATTCCCCTTGAAAGTCTTTGTCCTCTCTCTCTCTCTCTCTCTGTCTCTACATATATAGATATATGTAATTATAAGCATATTTAATACATAGATACACACACACACACATATATATATACATATATATATATTTGTGTGTGTGTGTGTGTTATTAACTCAGTGGTCCCCAAACTGTACTCTAAGAAATTTTGGACTTCATCTCCCAGAATCCCAGACTATTGGCCAACTTGGCTGAGGCTTCTGGGAGCTGAAGTCCAAAATCTCTTAAAGGGCACTACACACACACACACACACACACACACA
>NW_024833397.1:0-1312 GCF_019175285.1 Sceloporus undulatus
AACACCTGCCCCATGTCTGCAAATGATTTCCCCCAGCGGCTTCATATCAATGTTGAATAGCATCGGGGACAGGATGGTGCCTTGAGGGACGCCACATTTAAGCTCCGTTTTCAAGGAGTGACTGTCCCCGAGCATCACCCTCCGGAATCTAACCGAGAGGAAAGACCAGAACCACTGGAGTGCAGTGCCACCGATTCCTAACTCTCCCAGGCATTCCAAGAGGATGTCATGATCTATTGTGTCGAAGGCCTCTGAGAGGTCTAGAAGCACCAACAGGGTCATGCTTCCTCTGTCGATGCCTAGATGAGGGTCATCAGCCAGAGCAACCATGGCAGTCTCCACCCCATATCCTGTCCTGAAGCCGGTTTGCAATGGGTCTAGATAATCAGTTTCATCCAAGATAACTTGGAGTTGAAGGGCAACAGCCCTCTCAATCACCTTGCTCAAAAATGGCAGATGGGATACAGGCCTGTAGTTCTTCATATCCAGGGGATCCAGGGAAAGTTTTTTTCAGGAGCGGTCTAACAACTGCCTCCTTTAGGCAAGTTGGAACACAACCTTCCCTAAGGGATGCATTGATGACATCTCTAAGAAATGCCCTCAAGGCATCAGCCCCCTGGACGGCCAGCCATGATGGTCAAGGATCGAGGGGACATGTCGTCTTCTTCACATTTCCAAGGATCTTGTCCACGTCATCAGTACTCATGAACTCAAACCGATCCAGTTTAACCTCAACAACGGGTTCACTGGACACCTCATCAGTCAATTCTGCTACAATCTCGGCATCCAAGTCGGCTCTTATCTGAGATATTTTATCTGTGAAGTAGTTGTTAAAAGCATCACAGCAGGCCGTTGTCAGGTTAAGCAAAGGATTCTGCACAGGTGGAACCTGAGTCAGTTCCCTTACCACCCTAAACAGCTCTGCTGGACAGGTCTCCGCAGACGCGATACGTGGAGAGGAGAAAGATCTCTGCGCTGCCTGTATCGCCTTTCTATAGGTATGAAGAAATTTCCTATGATGAGTTCTGTCAGATAAGAGTCGAGTGTCATGCCAGTCGCGCTCTAGTCGTTGTGGGACTGACCCTATCAGATCAGAACAGTTGGAGGTTGTGAATAAGAGTCAGTCTACTGAAGGTACATCTACACTGTAGAAAAGTTTGATACCACTTTAAGTGCCATGGCTCCATTCTACAGAATCCCAGGATTTGTACTTTTGTGAGGGACGAGCACTCTTTGGCAGATAAGGCTAAAGACCTTGTAAAGCTACAAATCCCAGGATGCCATAGGATGGAGCAACAACACTTAAAGTGGT
>NW_024833398.1:0-606 GCF_019175285.1 Sceloporus undulatus
ACTCACCAAAGAGTTCTTGTAGCTCAGCATCCTCTTTCTCTTGGAGCCCAGCTCCCTCGGCTTGGCCTCTGTGTCGGCCATCAGGTGGGCAGGGGGTCCTGGTGGCCCTGCACTTAGATCACTTCCAGCAAGAGAGGCCCAAGGCTGTGTCCAATGATGCCGAGAGGAAGTTCCTGAGAAAAGGGACCGGGGTTAGGATTGGCTTGGCAAGAAACCCTGCAGCACTCAAAGACACAGAGAACAGCGTCTTGCTGGTGACATACGCAGGTGACATATGCCTCCTTTGGGCCAATGCAGAGGTGGATATCCCCTTCCTCCCTCTGCACTAAACAAAGCCCCCTGGACCTAGCATAGATTCAATGCTGCTCCCCTACACAACAGATACTCCATGGCTTCTTAGAGTGGTAGGGGATGGGGAATTGGAGATGGCCATGGTTATGTCTCTGTTACTAGATGTGAAATGAGTCCATCATCAGCTGAAACCTCCTGACCGCCACAGTGGCCCTCAAAAGAAGATGTCTTCATTTTGCTCCCAGCTACATAAACACAGCTGGATGCTTCTCCAGTACCTCGCACCCAAGACTCTCACCAGGCATGGAATATGCA
>NW_024833398.1:706-1312 GCF_019175285.1 Sceloporus undulatus
ACTCACCAAAGAGTTCTTGTAGCTCAGCATCCTCTTTCTCTTGGAGCCCAGCTCCCTCGGCTTGGCCTCTGTGTCGGCCATCAGGTGGGCAGGGGGTCCTGGTGGCCCTGCACTTAGATCACTTCCAGCAAGAGAGGCCCAAGGCTGTGTCCAATGATGCCGAGAGGAAGTTCCTGAGAAAAGGGACCGGGGTTAGGATTGGCTTGGCAAGAAACCCTGCAGCACTCAAAGACACAGAGAACAGCGTCTTGCTGGTGACATACGCAGGTGACATATGCCTCCTTTGGGCCAATGCAGAGGTGGATATCCCCTTCCTCCCTCTGCACTAAACAAAGCCCCCTGGACCTAGCATAGATTCAATGCTGCTCCCCTACACAACAGATACTCCATGGCTTCTTAGAGTGGTAGGGGATGGGGAATTGGAGATGGCCATGGTTATGTCTCTGTTACTAGATGTGAAATGAGTCCATCATCAGCTGAAACCTCCTGACCGCCACAGTGGCCCTCAAAAGAAGATGTCTTCATTTTGCTCCCAGCTACATAAACACAGCTGGATGCTTCTCCAGTACCTCGCACCCAAGACTCTCACCAGGCATGGAATATGCA
>NW_024833399.1:0-1312 GCF_019175285.1 Sceloporus undulatus
TGTGGAAGTCATTGACAGCTCTAGTGGCAGTTAGATGTGTCAGCATTTAAACAGTGCATCACTGGAATGTTGATGCAGCTGTCAACTGTCATTCTCAACTGTCACTGAGGAAGAGTCAGACAGTGTGTGCCTCAGAGTGGGTTGTTACTGGTGTGGATGGTGGATGGTGTCGATGTATATAGTGTTGTACCCAGTGGAACTTCTTATATGCATAAAAGCCTCATCTGAGAGAAGATTACAGTGTCTCTTTGCTCATTGAGAAAGCGACAGGTGTTTTTTCAGCTCACAAGCTACTGACTACAGTCAAGGTGGAGAATCTGGCGCCATACGTTAAAGTGTTGCCTCACGTGCAGCGCAACATAGCAACGTCAAAAGCGTTTTAACATGGAGTATCTGTTGTGTAGGGGAGCTGCAGTGAATCCATGCTAGGTCCGGGGGGCTTTGTTTGGTGAAGAGGAAGGAAGGGGATACCCATCTCTGCATCAGCCCAAAGGAGGCATATGTCACCTGTGTATCTCACCAGCAGCATGCTGTTCTCTGTGTCTTTGAGTGGTGCAGGATTTCTTCACAAACCAAGCCTAACCCTAGTCTCTTTTCTCAGGAACTTCATCTCGGCTTCCTTGTACACAGCTTTGGGGCATATTTTGCTGGAAAAGACCCAAGTGCAGGGCCACCAGGACATCCTCCCCCCCATTCCCACCTAATGGCCAACACAGAAGCCAAGCGGAGAGAGTTGGACTCCAAGAGAAAGAGGCTGTTGAAGTACAACAACTCTGTGGTGAGTTTCATTTGTGTCATTGCTGAACCAGCTCATGAAAGCAAATGGAGAATATATTGTCCCAGTTTGGCAGAGAAAGTCCTGGTTAATCCTCTGTCACCCCACTATTTCAGGGGCTTTAAAAATGTCCCGGTTTTTCTCTCCTCCTCCCACTTTCCCCCTTCTCCTCAGCTCTCTTGGGTTGCTGCAAAATGACTTCCAAGCAGTTTGCACCCCATCAACTTAAATGGGGGGGGGGGAGAGGAGAGGAGAGGAGATAAGTTGCCAGGGTCTTTCCTTGGCAGGAAGCTGAGTCAAAAGCAAACTACTGTGCCCTTCCTAGCTTTTGTGATCTTCCTCATAAAGAACTTTGGCCATCCTGACCACCTTCTGGTGTTGCTTGTCTACATGTGCCTTGCTTTTCCTGTCTGTGAAATTTTGGGGGATATGGTAGACCATCTCTGGATCTAAATTGGGGGTGGGCCCATTGGTCCTCAAGTCCAGAGTGCTCCCCAGAACTGTTTTTTAAAATGATATTTGCCTTTGAAATTTGGC
>NW_024833400.1:0-1312 GCF_019175285.1 Sceloporus undulatus
CTTCTCGGAGAGAAGACAGTAATTTCAATGGCAAATGGGGCTGTCGAATGTAAAGAGGTGTTTAGCAATGTAAATCAACAGAGGATCTGTCTGCAACTGGACTGACGCTGAAAAACAGCCCGTTGGGGCTGATATGTTTACTGAAATTGTTGCTTGTGGGCAGAAACCGAGCATTCAAAAGGTTTAAATGGCTTTAGAAAATTTTTTGTGTGGGGAAAGAATTGTCTGAAACTGAATTAAATGAAATGGGTGCTTGGTGGAAATACTTCAGCCAAAAAGGATTATCACACCGGCTCTCAGGTCCTTCCTGGCTCTGAATTCTGGTCCCATTCAAAGCCAATGTATAGCACAGTCTGAAGGCGACACTCCCAGAGCTCAATGATAACACAGCAAGAACAGAAGCAGATCTCCAGATATAGGTATTGGCAATGCACTAACCCCTTTCCACACTTAAAGATAACTCACACACTTGATTTCCTCCAAGTCCTTGGAGGTTCTTTAGCTTGTGTTGCAATAGAAAACAAATATGTACCAGGTCTCCTCTCTGACTTTCATTAACTTCACAATCTCTTCTACACACAACTCCAACCCACATCAATCCACATGTGAGCTGTATACTGTATTGGTTATGGGTCATCTCCTGGTGCCACACAGCATGAAGCATCCTCTGCAGTTAGCTTGCATCATGCCATGTGCTCTGACTCAACACTCAATGGCAGTCTCACAGGAAATGATGCCACTTTTCAATCAAAGTATTTTACATATATTTATTGGAATATTTTCCAACTGTCTGACTATCTGCTTCCACTGATTTCCTCATGGCAGTTCACCTACAATCTCTTCTTTGCTAGCTCCTAGGGGTAAGGATACAATCATTATATGGATTTGGGGCATCCTGAACAGGGTTATGCTCAAGTCACTCACACCAATATGGCACGTTACAGACCGGCTGAAAGTGGTGGTTTGCCGGCGCTGCTGGTTGCTGCATCCGGGAACCGCAGCAGCCAAACCGTGTGATTCCCGGACGCAGCAAAAAAGAAGCTCGAAAATGGCACTTCTTTCAGCACCCTAGAAGTGGTACCGCGAGGCGCTAGTTGCGCACTCACAACATCACTTCCGCCACGTGACGTCCAGACACTACGCATCCATGATGTCAAAATGGCGGTGCCCGGGTTCAGGGGTGTCTACAATAGATGCCGCTTTCTAACCATAGTACACCCCTTCCTAATCCTAGTATGTGCCGAGCACGTACTTTCGGTGTCTGTGTAACGCACCCAAATTAATTTAATCTCACATAAGGAGGGGGGAACGT
>NW_024833401.1:0-1312 GCF_019175285.1 Sceloporus undulatus
TTAAAGCCAGTCTTCTCTTGTAGATTTTCCTGATCGTTCTTTTGTTAAATTCATTGGTGAAATGTTTGTCTTATCCCTTTTAATCCAGAAACCTGAATGCTGTCCGTATTCCTTTAATTTATAAAGCAGGGGATTAACACTTTCTATTGGGTCAGATAAGTATATCACCATGATGTCCGCGTATAGTTAAGTTTGTACTCTTCTTGTTTTATTTCCAGGCCTTTGGGCTTCTTATCTTCTTTAATGCTAGGACTCAGAGTCTCTAAAGTGGCAATAAATAACAAAGGTGAGAGGGGTATCTCTCATTACAGGTAACGCCTTCGCTTTTCCCCATTAATAATAAGTCTCACTGTTTGTTTTCTATCGATTGCATCTATTCAGCTGATAAAGTTATCTCCTAGATCCATTTTTCTTAAGGTTTCCAGCATGAAGTTCCAATTAACTTCATCGAACGCCTTTTCGGCCTCAAGAAAAATCATAGCTGCTTTTTTATCTATTTTCTTCTCATAGAAGTCTATAATATCTAGTAAATTCCTCGTGTTGTTTCTAAGGTGCCTTTTTGGGAGGAAGCCCATTTGGTCTTCCTTTATGATATTTTGTAGGGTTTTTAAAAATCTTTCTGCTAAGACCATTGCAAAGATTTTATAATCGTTGTTCAGGAGAGAAATCGGAGTGAAATGTTTCACCTCCAGCACCTCCTTACTTTCTTTAGGAATCAGTTCAATATCATCTATCTTCCAAGAGTCAGGCGTTCTTCTTTGTGAGAGTCTATTCATGATTTCTACAAGGGTTTAATTAGCTCTTAATAAGCTCTTGTAATAGATTGCGCTTAGTCCATCTGTCCCTGGAGCTTTGGATGCCTTGGTTTTACTGATTGCTTCTAGCACCTCAGGAGCCGTTATTGGTTTATTAAGTTCAATTCTCTGTTCTTCATCAGTCTTTACTACGTCTTCTCTGTCCAAAGATTCTTGTATCCTCTCCTGGGAAATATATTCTTCTTTGTATAGATATGTGAAATATTTATATAAACATTCTTTCATATGTTTTTGGTTGGAATAAATCTCGTCCCCTTCTTTAACCCTTGAAAAGATTCGTTTCTCCTTTTCCTTTTTCAGTTCCCATGCTAAACATTTCCTAGGTTTATTAGCATTCTCTAAGTGTTTCTGTTTGATGTGTCTTGATTCTTTCTCCTGGTCTTCTATTAGTCATCTGGATATTTCCTTTTGAATCTTCTTAATCTGTTGTTGAACCATTTTGTTTTGGGGGTTTTCTTTAAGTAATTGTTCCTTATCCTTTAACTTTTCCTGTAGTT
>NW_024833402.1:0-1312 GCF_019175285.1 Sceloporus undulatus
ATAAAGCTAGAGGAGCTACAAAGGCCTAGAGGAGTCTCTCTAGGAATTTACAGTGCAACTCTATGGTCAACATAGAACATAGAAATCATGCTGGAGCCTATCTAGGAATCTGTAGGTCCTCCAGCGCAACTTATGTCAAAATTGTGCCGGAGGGCCTAGAGATTCCTAGAGCGGCCATATTAATGATTAATCACGATGCTTGCTTTAATTTTTTCTACATTCTTCGCGGATGCAGTCTTCGACAAGCATTACATCAACCGCAACTTCGACCGGACGGGTCAGATGTCGGTGGTCATCACACCCGGCGTCGGCGTCTTCGAAGTCGACCGCCTCCTCATGATCTTGACCAAACAGCGCATGATCGACAATGGTAAAAAACACCTTATTTGTTCGTGTCGAAACCGCGTCCACTTCTCAAACCGTAATTAAATGCCACGCGTTTAACGGGCTTTTGGCGCCAATTTACTGCATGATTTTTCCGTAGGGATCGGCGTTGATCTGGTCTGCATGGGCGAACAACCGCTCCACGCCGTTCCGCTATTTAAGGTAACGCAAATAATCGAATCTGCAAAAACCAACGCCGCAGATGCGGACGGACGCGTGTACGGTTAAATATATACGTATTTTTCTTTCAGTTACACAATCGCGCCGGTCCTGGTGATTCGCGCTTAGGAGACGACTACAACATTCCTCATTGGATAAACCACAGGTATGCGCCCGAATTTGCGCAAATTGGGCGCAGTCTCTCTTACCGTAGATGCCATATTGTCGCAATTAAAAGTTATAAATATATAATGTATTAATTATATTATATTTATAACTTTTAATTTAATATTTACTATGTTTAATATAATTAATAAAATAATAATGGTAATAATTTATATTCATATTATATTAACTCTATCATATTCATATTAATTATATTAATTATTTTAATATATAATTTTTAATTGTATTGAATATTTACTCTATTTTATATAATAATAATAATAATAATAATATTTTATATTCATATAAATTATATTATTGTATAATTTTTAATTCTATTATATTAAATATTTACTATATTTAATAGAATATAATAATAGTAATTTATTTATATTATATTAAATATAATTAAGATATTAAATATACTACAATTAAAATTTACTATATTTAATATAATATAATTATAATAATAGTAATAACAGTAATAATAATAATAATAATAATTTGTTTTATTTATATACCGCTATTCCAAAGATCATAGCGGTGAACAGCAAGTAAGCTAATTAGCAAGTAAGCTAATTTGCCCCCAACAGTCTGGGTACTC
>NW_024833403.1:0-449 GCF_019175285.1 Sceloporus undulatus
CGGGGTACCCCTGTATATGGAACAAGGCAGGAGGGACTGAGGGACCCTGGAGCCCCAGCCACACAGACACTGGCCAAAGGCACACATTCCCAGAGCCTAAGACCCATGAAATGGCAGCCCTTTGCGGGGCAGGACCCTCCTCTCTCTGGCCATTTGGATGCTGGGAGATCCAGTCCAGGAATACACTGTGAATCCCATTGGGAAGAGAAAAGGCTACTACTGCCTCTCAGATCCAGTTTGCCCCAAATCCTTTATGAGGCCAGAAACCCCTTTGTTAGGAAGCGAACACCGAATATCTCAGGAAGGCTTTCTATCTCCCAAGACCCCCTCCCTCCAGGACCTCCTTCCACTCTTCCCTCAGTCTCTCTCTCTCCCCTGAAGGCCTCAAATGTCAACTGCCAAGCGCTCAGGCAAAGGCCACCATTTTGTGTTCCAGTGTCCATTTTGTG
>NW_024833403.1:549-1312 GCF_019175285.1 Sceloporus undulatus
TCTGGCCAATGGGGTCAGAGGAGCTGGAAGGCCCCGCCCCCTGCCCCACCCTCACAGGCTTCTCCTGCAGTTTACAGTGGTACCCTGGGATACGAAATCACCGCGTTACGAAATTTCCGGGATACGAAAAAAATAAATAGGAAAAAACTGTTCCGGGATACGAAGGTTTTTTCGGGTTACGAAAAATTTTTTGGTGCTTTTCGGCGCTTTTTCGCACGAAATCGCGGCTTTCAGCGCTAGCGGCTATGGCTTTTTCGGCTAGCGAAATATTTCGGGTTACGAATGGCGCCGCGGAACGAATTACATTCGTAACCCGGGGTACCCCTGTATATGGAACAAGGCAGGAGGGACTGAGGGACCCTGGAGCCCCAGCCACACAGACACTGGCCAAAGGCACACATTCCCAGAGCCTAAGACCCATGAAATGGCAGCCCTTTGCGGGGCAGGACCCTCCTCTCTCTGGCCATTTGGATGCTGGGAGATCCAGTCCAGGAATACACTGTGAATCCCATTGGGAAGAGAAAAGGCTACTACTGCCTCTCAGATCCAGTTTGCCCCAAATCCTTTATGAGGCCAGAAACCCCTTTGTTAGGAAGCGAACACCGAATATCTCAGGAAGGCTTTCTATCTCCCAAGACCCCCTCCCTCCAGGACCTCCTTCCACTCTTCCCTCAGTCTCTCTCTCTCCCCTGAAGGCCTCAAATGTCAACTGCCAAGCGCTCAGGCAAAGGCCACCATTTTGTGTTCCAGTGTCCATTTTGTG
>NW_024833404.1:0-1312 GCF_019175285.1 Sceloporus undulatus
TCCTTCCTTCCTACAGATCAAAGAAAGGGATTCTACATCAAAGGCAGCAAAGCTGGGAACCAACTCAAGGGGAGGGGTTGGAGGGAATGTTAAGGTTCTGATTCCATTAGAAACTCTCAGTTTTGGCAAAGACGTGGCAAGAATACTTTGTTCCAGTTCTGTTAATAAATTTTCTGTATCATCTGAAGTTTGTTGTGGATTTCTGGTCAGAGTATTTCCAGAGCCTCACAGATAATTGGGATGCAGAAGCAAACTACAACTAAGAGCAGGGACACATGGAATCATGGAGCTGAAGGGCCTCGAGGATGTTCTGGAGAATCTCCAATCTGAACCTGTATAAATATTTTTTATAAACCAATTGATCTTGGAAAGGAGCTGGAAGATGGTGGCAGAGGAAGGGTCAACATTCGCCCCTCAAGTGAAAAGTTGGAAAGTGAGCCATTAAAAACCTATCTGTGGCCCAAATAAGCCTTTAAAATTTTGGCCGTTACAGCAGGCCTGCTCTAGACTGAAACTACTGAACAGAAGAGAGGAACAGGAAAAGGCTCTTCTCTTGTGTTGCTTCTTTCTTGAACAGAAAAACGAAACCCCTCTAGCTGGGATTACGCACAAGGCTTATTCCAAAAGTAGGTGTGGGAATTCAGGTGTCAGGGTTCTACAATTCCCAGCATGCTTCTTTGATTTGTTATGCTGTCCAAGGGGCTGATGAGAGCTGCAGTCTCTCAATATCTGGTGGGCTATAGAATGTCCAGTTGAAAGAAAACCAACTGGATGCAATGAAGGAAACAGAGTCAGAGCCCCCTTCCTCCAGGTTCCAGGCTTCACTGTGCAAAGAGATTCAACACCAGAGATAGTCTTCTTTTTCCTGAAAAGAAGCAAATTTACATTCACACGTACGCACATACACACACGCACACCCTCCCTTTAATCCCCCCTCTGAAATCTCATGGTCCCATGGAGACTCCCAAGGGGGGAAAGGAGGCCTGGTAGCCCTAGGAGCCTTACTACCTTTTTGGGGAGTAAAGAGGAGGAGAAGGAGGCCTTCTTTGCTTCCAGCCCCCAAGGCTAGCTCCCTAAAGGAGACCCTCCTGCCCACCCATCATTGACTCCAAAATGGGAGCTGTTTGCCCTCAGTCATCATTCTCACATAGGAACCAAATTTGGGGGTCCCCCATTGAGGCCCCTGCCTTACCTTCCTGCCAAGGAAATCCAGAAGGAGCCCTTTTTCCTAACCAGCCAAAGGTCAAACCCACCAGCCTTCTAGAACCCTATTCAGGCTCCAAGCCAACTTCCAGCCTCTCCCAGAATTCCA
>NW_024833405.1:0-1312 GCF_019175285.1 Sceloporus undulatus
ATATAATAATAATAATAATAATAATAATAAATTTAATTTATATTTAATACATTTATTTATATCTATATTATATTATAAAAATTAATAATAATACAATAATAATAAGTTTAATTTATATTTATTTATATTTATTTTTTATTTATATTATATTATAAAATTTAATATTAATAATAATATAATAATAATAATAAAATTTATTTATATTTATTTTTTATTTATATTAATGCAAAAATGGGACTTTATTTTGCATAGAGCATGTTTAAGCCTGCGAAGAATCATTGAAAATGCCGCCGTTTTTTGAAGCTTTCCTCGCAGCGGGGGAGAAAACTGATTTAATTTAACCCTTTTTACCGAGAAGCGTTGAACAAACCATTAAATTCTGGACTCCAAAGCCGCCATCTTGTTTGTTTCCTTTTAAAAATGCGCTCGCTTTACATCTTTGTCCTGTTTTTTCTTTGCTGGGAGGTTCAGACTTTGCTATTTCTATTCGGAAACAGAGACTACATCTTCCATCCAAACTTTGGGTCCCAAAAAAACGCCGCCAAGATCATAGTTGTGTTGACCGACGGAGAGATCCTTCTGGACTCTTTGGTTTTAGAAACGGTGATTAATTCGGAAAGAATGGCCGGCGTCGAACGGTATGCGATTGGGGTAAGCAATCATTTCTGCATTGATCTTGGATCCGTTATTTTATTTGATTTACTTAAATATTTCCACTCTATAGTTCAAGTGCTGGAGTCAATAAATAGTCAAAAATTGATTGCCAATAGACGATCAATAAAAACTCTGCAAACTATAAGGGCCCCGAATCAGGGATCTCCTCTCCGTTTCATTTTTGCAACGAGGCAGAAATAGCAATGCTCAATAATGAATTACTCTGATATTTGCAGATTCGATTGTTCATGGGTTTGATCAATATGTTCTCTCTAGGAATATCTGGGTCCTCCTCCAGTGCAACTCTATGGTCAGCTTTAACTAAAAGTTGCGCTGAAAGACCTAGAGGTTCCTAGAGAGGATACTCTACTAGGCCTTTGTAGCTACTCCAGTGCAACTCTATGGTCAGTGTCTGTCGGACGTTGACCACAGAGTTGCCCTGGAGGATCTAGAGATTCCTAGAGAGGTGTCGTCTCAGGTCAAAACGTGGCGTTTTTGTCATTTGCGGCTTTTCTAATATTCTCGTTAGAGGTCTTGTGTCCCTAACCCTAGCGAATACGGAGGGACAAGTCTATTTTCTCTTTAGGTCGGGGAGGCGTTCAACAAGACCGAAGCCTTGCAGGAACTTCGGACGATTGCCTCCGATCCCGACGAAAAG
>NW_024833406.1:0-1312 GCF_019175285.1 Sceloporus undulatus
TCTGGGAGCTGGAGTATGTCAGAATTTCTGGCTTATGGCAACCCTGTGGGAAACCCTCCAGGAGAATGCCTGTTCTGTTTCAAATGCTAAGCGTGCTTGTGAGTGGGACATGTAGTTTGCCGGCACAAGAGGCTGCCTGTTCTGTTTCAAATGCTAAGCGTGCTTGTGAGTGGGACATGATACTATTTACAGTCGCGTGGGGGCGCGAAATGTTTTCTTCTTCCTAGGGGGGGCATGACAGAAAATAATTGAGAAGCACTGGGTCAAAGGAAGTGTTTAGGCTTTGCTTGTTGTTTCTTGCTCCCTTCACCCTTAAATGTAGGGGCCATTCAGACTACATTTTACTACGGTTCCCAAACCAGTCTAAAAGTTGCAAATTCACACTCGTGCCAATTTTAACACAACTCGATCAGGGGCTTGCACAGAGATCCAGGGCAAATCCGCCTTCGCACGGTTTTTCTGAAAGCGGACTATTGACCCTTTCTTCTTGGAAACAACCGGCTCTTCCCTGCTGCCAGAAAATATGAACTCAGCCCCGGTCAAGATCGGGTCAAGTTCAGGGGGTAGATTCCCCTGATTGTGGTAAAGGTAGTACAAACTTGTTTCCGGGAGATTCGAT
Organism: Sceloporus undulatus; assembly: GCF_019175285.1. Taxonomy (NCBI): domain Eukaryota; kingdom Metazoa; phylum Chordata; class Lepidosauria; order Squamata; family Phrynosomatidae; genus Sceloporus; species Sceloporus undulatus. The sequence goes on from NW_024833406.1 coordinate 620, forward strand.
ATGGGGCACCCAGATCTGCCCAGTTCTATCTAGGGCAAATGAGGGAGTGGGAATGGGGCCTTTGTGAAGGTGGGGGGACTGACCTTCCTGGTGCTGGCCCTCCAGGTGAGAGATGCATTGGGCAAGGAGTCCCTCCTCATTGCCTGCAGCCTCTGGTTCCGCTGGAGGCAGGGCCTATTTTCCAGCATCACCTGGAACAACAGACCAGAACAATGGAGAACAACAGATGTATGTGTGCATGTGTGTTTCTGCATATACATAGATGTATTTATGAGGAGGCATCTCTATCTAAGAGCACTCATACCTTTATGAGCCTACATATATATAGATAGATAAATAGATAGATAATAAATAATAAAAATTTTTATTTATATGCCGCCCTTCCTTCGATCAGGGCGGCTTACAACAGGTTAAAATACAATCAATAATGCATATAAAATAAAATACACATAAAACAAACCAACAATACAAAGCCCCATAGCCCAACCTCTTGGCCACGAAAGAGGAGGGAGGCCCACAGGATATTTATTCGGGGAATGCCTGTTGGAATAGGAAGGTTTTAAGGTCCTTCCTAAATTGGGCCAGGGTGGTAGACAAGCGGAGCTCTGTGGGCAGTGCATTCCAAAGGGCTGGGGCAGCTATGGAGAATGTCCTCCGTGAAGTGGAGGCTAACCTAGCCCCAGGCACCTTCAG
>NW_024833407.1:0-1312 GCF_019175285.1 Sceloporus undulatus
TGAAGAAGGAGGCTCCTCCCTCCCTAACTGTCATCGTTCGGCCTCTGAGGGAGAGAGAAGGCTGGCCCAGTTCCATCAGGGGCTAGCCTGAAGAAGGAGGCTCCTCCCTCCCTGTCATCTTTCGGCCTCTGAGGGAGAGAGAAAGCTGGCCCAGTACCATCAGGTTAGCCTGAAGAAGAAGAGCCCTTCCTCCAATCCATCTGCCTTGGTCCAGACCTTAGAGGGAGAGAAGAACCACTGGACCTCATCCCCTTTCCCTCCACCATTCCCTTCTCCTTTTGTGTCGTGTCTTTTAGATTGTAAGCCTGAGGGCAGGGAACTGTCTGATTAAAAATAATTGTAAGCCGCCCTGAGAGCCATTAGGGCTGAAGGGCGGGATATAAATACCTAAATAAAAAAATAAAAAAATTAAAAAAAACTCTCATAATTCAGAGGGAGTGAAAGGACAGGCCCAACACCATCGGGCCTGAAGAGAAAGAGCTTTCCCCTCCCTCCTTCCAACTGTCATCTTCTGGCCTTAGAGGGAGTGAAAGGACAGGCCCAATGCCATCGGGCCTGAAGATAAGGTTGCCATAATTGTCCACTAAAACACAAGACAAAATGTAGGACAAAATCTAGACCAAACTGTAGGACAACTGCAGGACAAAACTCAGCCCAAAATGTAGGACATTTTAGGTCCTCCATTTTTCTTAAATGCCCTACATTTTGGGCTGAGTTTTGTCCTGCAGTTGTCTTACAGTTTGGTCTAGAGGGCGGAACATGCCTCCCCTTCATCGGGGCAGGGGAGGAGGAGGAGGAAGGAGCCAGAGGAAGGGTGCCATGATGGGCAGAATCCAGGTGGAGGAGGAGGAGGAAGGAGCAGAACAAAGAGTCAAGTTCAGGGGAGGGATTAGGTCAGAGGGAGGGCAGAGGGTGGAACAAGCCTCCCCTTCATCAGGACAGAGGAGGAGGAGGAAGGAGCAGGAGGAAGGGAGTTATGGAAGGCAGGATCGGGGCGAAGGCGGAAGGAGCAGGATGAAGGGTCGAGTTCAGGGGAGGGATTAGGTCAGAGGGAGGGCAGGGAACGAAACATGCCTCCCCTCTCGCAGGCAGCTTTTTCTCTCTTTTTTTTTTTGGAATTTTTATTTTTGACAGACTAGGCAAATAGTTCTACAGGTTGATACATATAGGCCCTGGACAGACGGGTCTATAGGGTGCCTTCGTCACAGACTAGGGGTTGGTGTTAGAGAAAAAGATCTTTGGGATGGTTGATGTCTCTTGTTACTGGTGGTTCTGGACTGGTACCAACTGGAACAGATGCAGTCTTCTCAGC
>NW_024833408.1:0-1312 GCF_019175285.1 Sceloporus undulatus
TACCTGAGTTGGTAGTACTTCTGTATTTTATTAATCACTACACACACAGGGGCTGGGGGTGGAATAGTAGAAACTTTGAATAAGCTGTGTTTACAGTAGTGTTGAGTTACCATTTAGAGGTTTGTTCAATTTGTCTATTCTATGTGGGACTAACAATTTGAATTAGGCCATGAAAGAACTGGTTGTCTCTTATATCTGCACCCATTGATATAGATTTAATTAGGAAAGCTGTAATAAAAAGTTGTTGTTGTACTTTGGATGAAAGCTTGGAAAAAATGCATATAGTGAAGCCAGATGTCCTGCACCATAAGGATAATGATATAAACATGTGATCTGTAGTTTCCATTAATATTCTATAATGTAGAGAATTGTTCGATACTTGCTGGTAGTTGTAATAAGTAAAGTTTCAGCACCACGGACAGCAAAGAATTGTGGCTGGCTCACTGCAGTGAAAAGCCTATTAGGTTTTAAAGATATTCAAGCTACTTCCAAACTCAGCAGTTGTGTGCAGATACCATTTAAGGCAGTTACTGTGAGTGTTAATTAAAGCTGGATTCCCCCTCCTCTCACAAAACAGCTGTTCATCAGATCTTAAGAAGTTGTTCAAATCTGAGTAAGCACACTAGCAACATATAAGAACAAATGCTGTCCAATGTGAAGGTAGAGCTTGCACAACAAAGTAAGGTCAATACAAATGGTGCATATTGCTGTGATAATGGATGAGAGCAATAGTTTTTGCTAATTAAACAAGAGCACATTTTCACAACTCTAGGTTAGTAAGAGAAGAAACTGGGGCGGTTTACAGACAGGCAAAAAGGGATGTACTCATGACGTCATGAAGGTAGAGCCTTCAGACGGGCTTTACCTGAATGCCGTCATGAACACGCCCCCCGCATGCCCCAAGCAGGAAGAAGCGGCATTAAAAAGGTGCTGCTTTTTTCCACTTCTTTTCTGTTTGATACATACCTGCGCAGCTCCGTCTGTAAGCTGCTGCACCGATACGTCAGAATTGCTACGCCGCAAATATAAGTTGCCGGTTTAAAAGCTCCATGTCAGCTGTGTTGCATAATGGGTCGGGGTCCGGGACATGCATGGTTTGCAGTCAAGCTTTAATTGCAACGTCCGATGCCATGGAGCTGTGGAAGCTGAGGCACAGCTGCAGCGCATTTTAAGCCTCGTAACCCTAACCCTAGAGCCACTTGTGCGCATGCGTTGCTAGAACCACGGGAAGTTGTAACTTTTGCCGGCGGATGTTTTGGTTGTAGAAAGTGAAAAGGGAAAGTTTGGGATTTAAAGTGACCCCCTACACACA
>NW_024833409.1:0-1312 GCF_019175285.1 Sceloporus undulatus
CTCCCATCCAAAATAAAATGCCATTAAATTATTGAACAATTATTGAAACAATTATTTTTAAAAAAGGCATAGCAGTCAAAGCCTGATGTTTCTGAATAATAATAATAGTAGTAGTAGTAGTAGTAGTAATAATAAGGCTTGTATTAAAACTATCCTCCCAATTTCTGATCCCTTTTAAAACCCATGTTCCCCAGAAGGAGCAGAGCTGTGTAATAAGAAAACCCTCTCAGAAAAGAGACACAAAGAGACACACTTCCTTCCTTTTGGCCCAAGGAGCCTGGCCTCCTTCTGACTCTGGAGCCTCAGGAGAGAAAGAGAAGCCTCTGTTCAAATGAGGCCTCAGAGAAGGTTCTGGAACATTATTCCCCACAGTCACAAGCAGCACAAAATGGCCGCCGGAACACAAAATTGCTACTGGAACACAAAATGTCTGCCAGAACAAAAATGGCTCCCAGATCACAGCGCTTGGCAGTTTGAGGCCTTCAGGAGAGAGAGAGAGAGAGAGAGAGAGAGAGAGAGAGACTGAGGGGAAGAGTGGAAGGAGGTCCTGGAGGAAGGGGGCCTTGGGAGATATAGGGCCTTCCTGAGATATTCAGTGTTCGCTTCCTAACAAAGGGGTTTCTGGCCTCATAAAGGATTGGGGCAAACTGAATCTGAAAGGCAGTAGTAGCCTTTTCTCTTGCCAATGGGATTTAAAATGCATTTTCTGGACTGGATCTCCCAGCATCCACATGGCCAGAAATAGGAGGGGTCCTGCCCTGCAGTAAGGCCCCTCCAGTCCCTCTGAACAGAGGACCACAACTCCCACGTGTTCGTTCTTTCTTTCTTCCTTCCTTCCTTCCTTCCTCCCTACCTATCTGGTTTGTGAGGTGTGATTAAGCCCTGTTAGTGTTACTTCTCTTGTTGTTGCTATGTGCCTCCAAGTAGTTTCTGACTTATGGCGACCCTAAGGGAAGCCCTTCGCAGGCTTTTCCTGGCAAGATTTGTTCAGAAGTGGTTTTGCAAGTGCCTCCTTCTGAGGCTGAGAGAGTGTGACTTCTTGCCTAAGGTCACTCAGTGGGTTTCTGTGGTCCAAGAGGGCATTCAAACCCTGGGCTCCAGGGTCATAGTCCAATGCTCCAAGTTGTGAAATAATTGCATGCTTTTTTCTGTTCTTCATGTGTGTCTTTAAGTTGTTTCCAACTTATGGCAACCCTAAGGCAAGCTTATCATGGGGTTCCCTTTCCAGGTTTCTTCAGAGAAGGGTTCCTCTGAGGCTGAGAGAAGGTGACTTGCCAAGGGTCACCTAAGTCTAAAACACTGCAGCAATAAT
>NW_024833410.1:0-1312 GCF_019175285.1 Sceloporus undulatus
CTGGACGAGCTTTTCTGTCTCCATCCATCCATCCCTCCATCTGTGAGGCTCCCTCCTCCCCACAGCATGTGACCGATGGGGTGGTCGCAGTGGCTTGTCCAGGCCTGCTGGGGGCAGCGGGAACCATGAACCTTGGGTGTCCATTGGGGCTGGAAGACCAGAAAGGAAGGAAGGCCCAGGAATGGTGCTCAGGAGTGCTGTTTCCCTAGGTAGGGGATGCTCCAGCCTTATGACTTCACAGTTCCTTTTGGCTCTGGCCCACTGAGGCTCCACAGCTCCACTTCCTGCCCCTCTAAGCATCACCATGCCCACCAGGTGACAGGAGAAGGAAGAGGAGTTGGAGGTGGAGGAGGAGAGGAAGGCTAGATAGGCTTTAGGTGGGGGGAGAAGCCCCTTCTCCGGCTGCCGCCTCCTCCTCCTCCACCACCGCCACCTGTTTCTCTTCTCTTCACTTCTCCACCATCACCTCTTCTTTCCTCCTCCTCCTCCTCCTCCTCCTCCTCCTCTTCCTCCACAATACTTCAGGATAAAGAGTCAGCCAGTGGACTGGGAACTTCCTATTTGAGGTTTTGACCTCCAACAAAGGTAAAACATTTTTTCTTCTTTAATTTGGATTGGATTGGCATGTTTTACCTCAACATCACCTAAGGTTTTCCTGATGCAAAAACATGGAGGCTTCTTGAGAAATCCAGTGTCCTCTGCCTATCAAAGGGACCTGAGGCCTCACAGGGATGGAGACATATAGCAAAGGAAGTGTCTTTGTTGTAATACAAATGAATGTTAAATTTCATGGACTTTGAAAATCTCCCAGTTGACACATGGCCATAAGGAGGACGTGCCAACCTTCAAGATATGCCCCTCCATACCATCTTAGCTAAGGACTTTATCACATGGGAGGCAAACACCCTCATCTCGTGAATAAATGGCCATTAAATCCGTGAATACCCCGCAAGAGTGGGATTATTTTCATACAATGTCGCCATTATCCTGGCATTATCCCGTGAATAAATCGGCAAAATCTCACCACTTTTCATTCATGGGATTTTGCCATGAATGAAAAGCAGTGTGATTTTGCCATTTTATTCATGGGATAATGCCGGGATAATGGTGATGTTGCGTGATGTCATTTGAAAACAACCCCACTTTTGCAGGATATTCATGGGATATTCACTGGATTTAATGGCCATTTATTCACAGGATACAGGTGCTTGCTTCTTGTGTGTGATAAAGTCCTAAGAAGAGAAACAGCAGAATGCAGGTCTATGACTTACATTTTCAGGTTTTTTCCCCTCCTGTTTGGTTTGTACCTCCT
>NW_024833411.1:0-606 GCF_019175285.1 Sceloporus undulatus
CATGTACATTTGTGTGTATTGTTTCTGAATGGATCTATTGTCAAAATGACAATTTCTTCACTTTTCCTTGTATATTTTTTAAAAAGATGAACACTGCTGAATGTGTTGCACTTGAAATATCAAAAATCTATAAATGTGTAGGTTTATGACTGAACATTGAACCGTGGATTATGCTCATTTGGGGGAAGTGAAGATGTATGTAAACTCATTTTATAAACCCAGTGAAACGAATGCCTCATAAAACTCTAGCAAACACCACATACACACACAGTCCCACACAAAGGACTCACTGGCGCACTGTGTGTCTGGGGTCTGGAAATCTCACTTCCACATTCTGGGAAGACAGTTTTGCCAGACACTGAATTTGGGGCTTTATGCCTGCAAAGCTTGGGCTCAGTCTCTCAGCTGCAACCCTTCCACACAATCCTGGACTGAAACATTTAAACAAAGGTCCTCTTCCAGCTCCAGGAATAAAGACCTACCTTCAGTACAAAGACACAAATGCTAGCAGCCCCAGAAAGGCCTCTCCTTCAGTCCTTTATGGCTGGAGCTTCCCTGGGTCAGAGGCCGTCTCCTCAGCCGTAGAGAAGGGTTGCTCTGAGTGCG
>NW_024833411.1:706-1312 GCF_019175285.1 Sceloporus undulatus
CATGTACATTTGTGTGTATTGTTTCTGAATGGATCTATTGTCAAAATGACAATTTCTTCACTTTTCCTTGTATATTTTTTAAAAAGATGAACACTGCTGAATGTGTTGCACTTGAAATATCAAAAATCTATAAATGTGTAGGTTTATGACTGAACATTGAACCGTGGATTATGCTCATTTGGGGGAAGTGAAGATGTATGTAAACTCATTTTATAAACCCAGTGAAACGAATGCCTCATAAAACTCTAGCAAACACCACATACACACACAGTCCCACACAAAGGACTCACTGGCGCACTGTGTGTCTGGGGTCTGGAAATCTCACTTCCACATTCTGGGAAGACAGTTTTGCCAGACACTGAATTTGGGGCTTTATGCCTGCAAAGCTTGGGCTCAGTCTCTCAGCTGCAACCCTTCCACACAATCCTGGACTGAAACATTTAAACAAAGGTCCTCTTCCAGCTCCAGGAATAAAGACCTACCTTCAGTACAAAGACACAAATGCTAGCAGCCCCAGAAAGGCCTCTCCTTCAGTCCTTTATGGCTGGAGCTTCCCTGGGTCAGAGGCCGTCTCCTCAGCCGTAGAGAAGGGTTGCTCTGAGTGCG
>NW_024833412.1:0-1312 GCF_019175285.1 Sceloporus undulatus
CGTGTGCTTGTTGCTGAAGGGGCGGAGCTTCTGTGAGTCACATTTGTGAATCACAAGGGGGCGGATCTAGCAGACTAGCTTTATATACCACCTTCCAGAGCCTTCCAGAACAGTCCAGCCAGAGAGAGGAGAAGGAGAGGAGCTGCTGGGCAACAATTTTGAGACCATGTGCTTGTTGCTGAAGGGGCGGAGCGTCTGTGAGTCACATCTGTGAGTCACAAGGGACGGAGCCAGCAGACTAGCTTTATATAACACCTTCCAGTGCCACGCATTTTAATTTTCTTGAATTCAACAACCCTACTCAAGTGGCATCGGGTTAGAATCAGATATTGAAACAGAACCTTCCCTTTAAGTGTAAGGTAGCAGCCAGGACATTCCTTTAAAGTAGTATTCCCAGTAGATTGACTGTTATTGTCATTACTAAAGACTTTGCAGTATGGACAACGAGGGATCTGCTACAGTCACTTGCAACTCTTGTGCAATGTTTCTCTTCTTGCCTACAGAAGTGGAGAACTTCACATGCACCAAGTGCAAGTTGGTAGCACTCTTGGAGGAGAAAGTGCAGCAGCTGGAGTCCAGAGTAGCTACACTTCAGCATATTAGGGAACAAGAGGATTTCCTGGACACAATAGAAGTAACGATCTTGGATGAGTACCAAGCAGAAAAAGATGCTAGGGGGGAAGAGGTCACTTGCCATACACAGGAGACAGACACTGGAGGAATGTCACAAAGACAAGTAAGCCAAGAAGGGATTGTTCTGGGAGCTTGCAGCTAGAGAATCGATTTGAAGCTCTTTCCCTTATCAAGGAGGATGAAGAAGTGCAGCATGGACAGACTTCAGGGACAGAGCAGGGGAGCCTGAGAGTCCCACTCGAGGGAACAGTCGCTGCTAAGCATTGGAGGAGTCATGTGGTCGTAGTGGGGGACTCCTTGCTGAGGGGTACAGAAGCAGTGATTTGTAGGCCTGACAAGATGTCTCGAGAGGTGTGTTGTCTTCCAGGTGCAAAGATCCGTGATGTGACAGAGAGACTGACAAGACTGGTCAAGCCTACTGACAAATACCCCTTCCTTTTTGTCCACGTGGGAACTATTGATACTGCAAGACACAGCCTTCAGGACATCAAAAGGGATTACGATGTGCTTGGTAGGAAGCTGAAAAGAATGGATGTACAGGTTCTCATCTCGTCTCTTCTGCCAGTTGAAGGGCATGGTCCAGGAAGGGAGAGGAAAATAGCAGATGTGAACAACTGGCTCCACAGATGGTGCCGCTGAGAAGGATTTGGATTCTTCGATCATGGGCTGCGGTTCCATG
>NW_024833413.1:0-449 GCF_019175285.1 Sceloporus undulatus
ATCAGCCCCTTTCCCAAGAAGGCTGCATCCACACTATAGAAATAAAGTACTTTGACACCGCTGAAACCTTTCAGTGCTATGGAATCCTGGGACTTTACCTTTGGGACACGTAGCCTTCTGTGACAGATAGCTGATGCCACAATGAACTACAAATCCCAGGATTCCATAGGCTGGAGCCAGGAGAGTTAATGCGGTTTCGAACTGGATTATTTCTGAAGTGCGGATACAGCATGAGTCGGTTTTAAAAGGATAGAAGCACTCAATTCATCTTTTTACCCTCCTAATAATAGTTTTCCTTTAAAAAAATAAGTAGTTTGTCTTAGTGTCTAATCCTTATTTTTGTTGTTTTTGTTTGTTTCTATGTTTGTTTGTTTCATTCTTAGTAATATGAGTTACAGTGGTACCCCGGGATACGAATTACCCAGCTTACGAATTTTTCGGGATACGAA
>NW_024833413.1:549-1312 GCF_019175285.1 Sceloporus undulatus
TTTTTACCCTCCTAATAATAGTTTTCCTTTAAAAAAAAATAAGTAGTTTGTCTTAGTGTCTAATCCTTATTTTTGTTGTTTTTGTTTGTTTCTATGTTTGTTTGTTTCATTCTTAGTCATATGAGTTATTCTGGTCTGTCTCCTTCCTTCTTCCCTGAAAATCTATTAATAAAGAAACTGGGGAGATTTTTAAAACCTACCAAAGGAGCCACTTTTGGCCTTTTTGGGGGGACTAGCCTCCTCTTAGAAGCCAAAGCCTGATGTTTGTGAAGAAGAAGAAGAATAAGGATTGTATTAAAACTATCTTCCCCATTTCTGATCCCTTTTAAAACCCATGTTCCCCAGAAAGAGAGAGCTTTGTAATAAGAAAACCCTCTCAGAAAAGACACACAAAAGACACACAAAGAGACACACTTCCTTCCTTTTGGCCCAAGGAGCCTGGCCTCCTTCTGACTCTGGAGCCTCAGGAGAGAAAGAGAGGCCTGTGTTCAACTGAGGCTCAGAGAAGGTTCCAGAACATTATTCCCCACAGTCACAAGCAACACAAAATGGCCACCGGAACACAAAATGGCTGCTCTGCCTCAGCGCTTGGCAGTTGGCAGTTTGAGGCCTTCAGGGAACCCAAAGTGGAAGATGAAATTGCCCCAAAGTTGGAAGGGTCCTCAAAGAGGATTTCCAAACCTTAACAATACCTAAAATGCCAAACCAAAAGAACATTCCCAGAGTTCCATAGCACTGAGCCATGGCCATTACAGTGGTGCAG
>NW_024833414.1:0-1312 GCF_019175285.1 Sceloporus undulatus
TAAGCTACAGGAAAAGAGATTCCAGCTCAACATTAGGAGGAACTTCCTGACAGTAAGGGCTGTTCGATAGTGGAACAAACTCCCCCGGAGTGTAGTGGAGTCTCCTTCCTTGGAGGTCTTCAAACGGAGGCTGGATGGCCATCTGTCGGGGATGCTTTGATTGTGATTTCCTGCATGGCAGGGGGTTGGACTGGCTGGCCCTTGTGGTCTCTTCCAACTCTATGATTCTATGATTCTATGAAGGTACACATTACAAGCGCACACACACAGGAGGCAAAAGGGTGATAAGCTGCCAAAAAGGGGAATTGGTTTAAAGAGCTGCTATGGCTGCCCGGGCTCTGCCCTTGGCCCAGTCCCCTCCCTGGCAACTTGTTTTCCTTCGGCTTGAAGAGACCTGCATGGAGCTCCTCCTTCTTCCCTCCCTTCCCTCCCTCCTTCTTTCCCCCCTCTCTCTCACACACACACACCTTCCCTCACTGCAGTCGCTCGCCCGCCTACCTCCCTGCCTGTCATTCTTTCAGCCAATCAGGAGACAGAGGAATGAGAGAATGGATTTCTCTCGGCCTTGGTGGAATATGTTTTGGGAACGGTTTCAAGAAAAAGGAAGCGCTGTGCGGTAAAATGCGTTCTCATCACGTTCTGATCACGTTCTAGTGCGGTAATATCCATTCCAGGAATGTTCTCATCACGTTACGACATGGAACGTTCTCAGAATGCAGTGCGGTAATCTCCCTAGTCTCTGACTCAGGTGACAAAACTCAGGTCCAGTAGAGCTGGAGGAGAAGGACGTTTGAGTCTTCTGTATGATGTGGCTTTAAAGTCTGAGAACCCATCCCAACCCAGCCGGCACCAGGGCTCTGTTGCTCACCCTAAACGTTTTTTCTATATGTGTTGTGCCTGGGCAATTTCAGTGCAGGAATAAAAGAGAGCAAAGGAAGAGATTGGGAAGAGAGATTATGACACTTGATAATATTTGGCTGTGGCACTTAACCCATTTGGAACAAGGCAAGGAGGGGACAATCAGCACCATAACTCATGAACTTTTTGCAGGCCCTGGCAGTAGTAGTAGTAGTAGTTAGCTCTCAATTCTGCTTGCACAACTAAGCTTCTTCCTCTGCATGTGTTCTTACCCTTCCTGATAAGGTACTGTATCTCTGAAAGTCCTGAGATCTTGCATTGTTATATGGGTTGTAGAGTAGTCAGGGGAGAGAATCTAAAGAAATCAGAGTTGCACACACACTTATGGGAATAGAAGCTGTTTTCCATTTGAACATGAAACTCTCTGGATCCCACCTAATAGGATTGTTGCAGG
>NW_024833415.1:0-1312 GCF_019175285.1 Sceloporus undulatus
GATGAAAAACAACAGTTGCCCAGTCCCTCCACATAATCAAAAACAGCCCAGCAGGATTAGACCAAAGGCCTATGTAGCCAAGGAGACTTTCCATGCTGTACTTGTAGCATTTTTGAGATAATTTAATGAACTTTTAGAATAAGATTGTTATCACACTACACTGTTAGAAACAATGAGTTATTATTTGTTGTTAACCCATTTCCCATATAAATGTCACCACATCTTGTTACTGTTGTAATTTAGGAAGGCATAATTTAAGTAGGATGACTTTTTTAAATTTTATTTTTGAACATTCAGATCATAGGTATTTAACAAGCATTTAGGTCAGAACCTGCGTAAATGTCATCTGTGTTTGGCCTTCATTTATTTTTAAGCAGCCCCCAAGTCACTCCTGAGCCCCAGACTGTCTGAAATATTGTCATTACTTTGGATGAAAATTGTCCCTCCACTTACTTCTGAGAAGGATGTTGCTATTGTTCATTATTTAGATATATCACACCGTTTTACCAAACCTAGGTTCAAGGTAGCTTGTGTAAATAAGCACAGTAAAAGCACATATATCAGTAAAAGTGTGTGTGTGTGTGTGTGAGAGAGAGATTTCAATTTGCCTGTTGGCTTACAGCAACACTGTAAATCTCACAGGCTTTTCTTAGGCAAAGGATAGGAAGAGGTAGATTTATTAGTTCCTTCCTCTGAAATAGAAACTACAGCACCTGCTATTTGTTGGCAGTCTTCTATCCACAGCTGACCCTGCTGAGCTTCCAAGATCAGTTAGGATTTGGTGCCTTTTGTATAGAAACATACAGGAGGTTATTGTTTTACTACTGACTAATTAACTATTACTATTAATTAACTGTTGATGCTATTAAACTGTTTTCAAGCCCATTTTCACCTGAATGAGCACATGAAAGTGCAAAAACCACAAATAGCAAAAACACTGGTTTTACCTGAGAGACCACCTCTCTAGGAATCTCTAGGTCCTCCAGTGCAACTCTTTAGCCAGCATCTGCCACACATTGATCATAGAATTGCGCTGGAGGAGCTACACATGCCTAGCAGAGTGTTCCCTCTAGGAATATCCAGGTCCTTCAGTGGAACTTTTGATTAGAGTTGACCATAGAGTTGCCCTGGAAGATCTAGAGATTCCTAGAGAGAACATATTAATAAAATCTGTAAATAATCAAATCTGCAAGTCAAAGCTGTAAATATGGAGGGATGAGTGTAGTTTGACACCATCTATCAGGGCTCATTGCTGTTGAATTCTGGGAATTGTAGTTTGTTGTGGCACCAGCGCTCTCTGACAAAGACTAAA
>NW_024833416.1:0-1312 GCF_019175285.1 Sceloporus undulatus
GATAGGTTTAATATTGTGGCTGTTGATTATATGGATGATATTTTTAATCAGAAAAATGAAGAAAGCCTCTCAACGATTAGAAATAGTAGAAGAGAGAATGAAAATATTGGAAGCTAGTCCATATTGAATAATAATATAATAAAATCACATATTCACACTGAGTGAGTATATATATATATATATATGCACATTTGTATTTAAATGAATGACACTTGATTAATTGAATATAATCCATCAAGTATCAAGAGGGGGAGTATGTGAAGAGATGAGTGAATGTGAATAAGGTGCACTGTTGCTCTGAACAAAATGGAGAAGCCGCAATGCATGATGGGGGGAAGTTACCTGGCAAGCGAAGCGAGGATTTCAAGTCTCTTGACGGAGATGGCGCATCTTGAAGAAAACAAGATGTAGCTGTCAGAGAACATACAGGTTCCAACAGTGATGAGTTACTGTATGTTTGGATGACCGTCCAGGATGTTTGAAATTTGGACTGATAAGAGATGGACTGTGGAAAACAACCCAGTTTATGCTGAAGAAGAAACTCCTGGACAAAAGCCAAAAGGCGGTGGTCAGTGGAAAGGCAGAAAGGTTTAAAAGAGAGACCTTTGAAAGCAGTGACTTTGTGATCCTGAATCCGCGGCATCAGATCTCCCATGGCTTCATGAAGGCACCTGATCAATGACTTCAGTGGCAGCCTCTCTTGTATGCGTGAGTATTGGGTGAATGGTGCGTGTGAGAGCTCTCTTGGTACTTGAAGATACCTATGTCTTTGTGTTTCATAAATGTGACATGAATAGTGCAAAACCAAATTTGGTGCTTCCAGTTTCTGTGTGGGCTTCTGCTGGGATGGGCTTCTTGGAAGAAGAAATATCCAACACAGTCTCAATAAAAACAACTTGGCTTGACAATCTCACCTCGATCCGCAGAGAGAGGAGGGAAATATCAATATATTATTATCATTATTATTATTTATTATAGAGTCCATTACCACAAGGACAGAATCCATTGTATGACTACAAATCCCAACCTTACAAATAAACATTGGACAACTTACATGTTTACAACACATAACAAACATAACACAACATACAACGTTGTCATCAGACCTTTGATTTTCTAAAGCACACATCGCATAAACCAGTCCTTCCTCCTCTTTGGCCTCATCTTGTCTCAAGCGATAGACCTTTCATCTCAATGTTGATCTAAGGTAAACCTGACTCTTCTCTTGTTCTTCTTGACATACATCAAAGAAAACCAGATTTCCCTACAATTTCCGTACTTCTGGCCTTAAACAAAACTGAAAGAGCCCTGG
>NW_024833417.1:0-1312 GCF_019175285.1 Sceloporus undulatus
AGGGACGTAGCCAAGGGGGGGATCTTGGGGTCCGGACCCCCCTTCCATTAGAAAAATGAATGGTGTGTGCTGCTGTGCCACCACACCCAAGCCCCATTATAATGGTGGCACTTAGTCTGGACCCCCCCTTCTTAAAATCCTGGCTACACGGTGGCACTTGCCTGGAATTCAGTTTTTTAAGGCTTTCATCCAAATCTCTGAGTGATTCAAGTAGAAACCTCCAGCGATTGAGGCTGACCCGCATATTCTTGGGGAACCAGGGGTCCAGGATGAAGACCGGATAGAGCTCAGCGCAGTCCTTCATGGCCGCCAGCAGAGCGGGATTGTCGTGGAGGCGAAGAGCCTTGCGGAACCAGTGGACTGAGACATGCGCCATCCTGGGAACGACGTCCTTCCCTTTGTATTGGAAGATCTGTCCAGACAGGGAAAAAAGGTCTAGTAATCGGAGGCAGTAAAGCCCTATTCCTTTTTCCCTCCCTCAAATGCATCTTTCTTAGGCAGCAGCACTTTGAATAAAACTACACTGTGTAGACTGTCTGCCTATATTCAATTCAGATTTGAGTTGTGTCCATCGGAGTGGATTCGCTTTTACAAGTGGAGGGGCATAAAACCTCTCAGCCCCCAAAGGTCCCGATCCGAGTGGCACGGCTCCGTCTGGTCCTTGCTTTGTTTTTAAGGAAGATGTGTCACTTTGATGCCTTATTTTGCGGCAAGCTGAGAGATTCAGTAGTCTCTATGTGAAAACAAACAAGGGGCAGATGGCGCATAGACCGCCTTGCACTCAATCTTATTCAAATGGGTAGGAGAAATTGGATTTTGAAGAGAGCGGACCCTTGGCATCCCCTGGGATTGGGTTCCAGGATCCCCTGGGGATACAAAACCAGTGGATGCAATGGTGCAACAAAATGGTGTCTCTTATATAAAATGGCAAAATGAGTAGTTGAACCAGGAGCAGGAGGCCTTTTTCTGGATGCCCCCCACCTTTACAACAACAACAACAACAACAAGACCCTCTCAGGCACAAAGTAAAATAAAGCAGCAGAAAGAAGTGGGGGCTGAAGTGAGGTGTTTGGGGCCAAATGCTCTCCCTGAAGAATCATGGCAATAAGGACATTGATGAGACATCGTTAGGCATAAAGGAGGGCAGCCAGCCCTCTGTCTCTAGGTTCTTCTCAATGGGTTCAATCGCATGGCTTGGAAATACCAATATATGGATGCTGTTGCTTTCAGAGGGACCCTCGGCATCCCCTGGATTGGGTCCCAGCATCCCCTGGGGATACAAACCCAGTGCATGATGCCCAAGTCCCATGAG
>NW_024833418.1:0-1312 GCF_019175285.1 Sceloporus undulatus
CCCCCCCCCAATTTTTTTTTGTTTTTGTTTTTTTTGTTTCCAATGCTATTGAACCCTATCCTGTGTGATGCTTTCTATTTGGCACAAAACTCTTCCCCAAATGAGGCATCAGAAGAGAGGGTCTCTCCTCTGCCCCACTTTCCAGGAGGGAGGGGGCTCCTCAAAGACCTTTTTACCTTTGGATCCCCCTCCCCTCCATGGCCACGCCTCTCTCCAAGGGTCCCCCCTGCTCTCCCTTCTCATAATAACTCCCCAAGTACCTGGGACCCAAGGAATCCTCCAAGGATGGGGCAGGGAAGGAAAGAGGGAGAGTAGGCTTGCCTTTCTCTGGGGGGATGTCAGAACTCCAAAGCCAATTACTGATCAATATAATATTCACATCCACTTTAGTTACTGTTCATATTATTGTGTAATTGCTTTAGATGTAGTTCTGTCAGCTTTGCTTGGGGGGAAGGGTGCTGGCTGGTACTTGGGAGTAATTGCAGTCTAGGATTGGAATGCACTGTTTAATTAGTTGGGGACATCTGCAAAGCTTGTCCAAGGTCAGGTTGGTTTCTCAGGCCTAGTTGGCCTGGGAAGCAAGGGGGAGAGGAAAAAAGGTGGGGGCTGAGTACTTTTAACTTTGTGTTTGAGGCTTGGCTTTCAGTTCTTGCTAAAAAGTCTGTCTGGCTACATTTGCTTGGATCTCAATAAACTTCACTGCTTTTAAGCAAGTTGCTGTTGTGGATTTCGGGTGAAAGTTGCTGGGTCTTACAGTTAGCGAGAACTACATTATCATCATGTCTGAGGTGAAGGTGCAAGTTGAACAATCCGATCTTGAGATTGAGGTCGGAAAGGACCCCGAGGACCTCGGGACCGAGGGAAGGAGCGGCGTCGAGGGACGCCAGGGAGCGCGGCCCAAGACAGGGACCAGCTCCGAAGACCAACCAGAGGACTGGTGGTACCTGCCAACGGGGACCGGGAGACACCGGCGCCGGGCTGGCAGACTGACGGCATGGGACCAAGGACTAGGGGAGGCTATGTTGCAGAGCCCTGGCCCTGAGGACCTATCGGAGGAGGTGGCAGGTGTCAAGGACGACATCCGTCAACTGAAGGAGATGATGGCCACCCTGATGCCCAAGGAAGGGAAGAAAACGGGCCAGGAAGCCCGAAAGGCACCCGCCGGGGCCGCCGCAGGGGCCGCCCGTCCAGTTGACACTGAGGAGGACGACGGGTCGGAGATGGAGGACGAGGATGAACATAGCTCAAGGCCTCCATCTCGTCGGAGAGGAATGGGTGGAACCTCACGCGTTCGACGTGGAGAAGCCGAGGC
>NW_024833419.1:0-1312 GCF_019175285.1 Sceloporus undulatus
TTTTTTTCTTTGATAAGAATGTTATCGTGCCTGGAAATACTGTAGTACAGTAGTTTAAAATTGTTTCTCAATTGTTGTTAGGTTAGCTAGTACCATTAGTGGGTCCATTATGAATACAGTGGACCCTTATTATAGGCTGGGCTTTGGTTTCAAGATCCCCCGTGTATAACAAAATCCGTGTATGCTCAAGTCCCATGAAATATAATGACATAGCAAAATGGTGTCCCTTATAAAAATGAAAAATCAAGGTTTGATATTTATACTTTTGAACATTTTCAATCCGTGGATGCTTGAATCCGTGTATAAAAAATCCGTGTATAAGAAGGGCCGACTGTATCTTTTTTATTTTCACTTAGCAAAGCTAATCGTTTTCTAATGATAAAAATAGAAGTATAAATCTGGCCACTCTGTCATTTAACATGACAAATATTTTCAGCATACTTATAAGATCACTCCCCACTTCCCAAATCACTCAAGATAATCTGATTGTATTAATGGAATAGTTCTTTATTATTACTTGCATCAAGAAAATAGACTATTCCTGGTGGGTTACTCTATATCAGTGGTTCCCCAGTTGTGCTATGAACAGCCCTTGGAGCTCCTCATGCACAGGTGCTCTGTGGCTGCTCCAGGAAAATTACATTCTATCCCATCTTCCTCCCCACCCCAAACATCATCACCCCACTAAACACCCTAAACACAATTGTAAGTCATAGAGCAGGGACGTAGCCAGGATTTTAGGAAGGGGGGGGGGGGTCCAGACTAAGTGCCACCATTATAATGGCGCTTGGGTGTGGCAGGGCAGCAGTACACATCATTCATTTTTCTAATGGAAGGGGGGTCCAGCTATGTCCCTGAACAATGTAATGCTTATGTCAAAGTTATTATTGTACAGCGTGCCCGCGCCATACGTGGGCGCGCCATACGCAGCCTTGAGTATATGCGCTCAAGCCGCAGGGCATGCGCGAGACGGAAGGGGCGGCGCATCCCATTCAATTGAATGGGTGTGCACGCCTGTTGCGCCCTGCACGCTCCCGCGCCGCCGCGCATGAGACCCGAGCATAGACGGAATTCGCCTTACGCGGCGGGATCCGGAATGGATCCCCCACGTAAGGCAAGGACGGACTATATATTAAAATGTAAAACTAACTTAGCCTCTCATTGACCAGTTGACAAACCAGTATATTTTATTACACTATAGATTTACAATTTCTTGTAATTGTGAGTACAGTAATAAAAGACTTCAAAAGATTAAAATATAATTCTTCCACTACAAATAATTTTATTTCTATATGCCAATTTGATAACTTTC
>NW_024833420.1:0-1312 GCF_019175285.1 Sceloporus undulatus
AAAAACCAAAAGAGCTAATGAGTTTTCCTAAGGACAGTGTGTAGAGAGAAAATAGAAGGGGACCCAGAACAGAGCCCTAACAGAGGATGAATTTTGACCACTTGTGACCACTGCAAAAGATCATTCTGACAAATAACATCTAAACCAGTCAAGAACAGAGTCTGAGAACCCAAAGTCAGAAAGTATATCAACTAGAAGACAGTGATCAACGGTGTCAAAGGCTGCAGACAGATCAAGATGGATGAGAACAGAGTAAAGGCCATTAGTCTTGGCCCGTAAAAGGCCATTCGAGATCTTAGTCAGAGCTGTCTCTGTAGAATGCCTTGGGCGGAAACCAGACTTAAAGGGATCAAGAATGGAGTTGGCTTCAAGAAACTCGAGACAGCAAGAATAAACAACCCATTCCAAAACCTTAGAAAGAAAGGGAAGAAGAGAAATTGGACGATAGCTAGATGAAGAGGAGGGGTCAAGAGAAGGTTTTTTCAGAATTGGGGAAATGAGAGCATGTTTGAAGTCTGACCGGAAGGAGCCTGTAGAGAGAGAGATTGAAGATATGGAGAAGCGAGGGCAGAAAAGGAGACTTGGCAAGGATAACCTTCTGGTATCTAATTTCAAGGGGAGAAATTTCTCTACAAAAAGATCTTTCAAAGGAAAACAAACTTACATTTTAAATAGTACTGTGAGCCCTTGATATCCACTGGAGTTTGGTTTCAGGACTTTCCATGAATACCAAATCCGTGGAAGCTCAAGTCCCATAAAATATAATGACATAGTAAAATGGAGTCCCTTATATAAAATAGTAAAATCAATGTTTGGTGTTTTTTTTAATACACACACACACACAAGCTGTGGGTATACAGATGGCTGGCTGTAACTCCCTATATGCAGCTGTATGGTATAATAGATCTGAATATGTGTGCTAGCAGAAAAACAAGGCATAGGCACTAGGAAGCCCATTTTTCCAGCCTCAGAAGAAGGCAGTGGACAATGGTGTTGTTTGGACCAGACCTTGCCATGAAAACCCAGTCAGGGATAAGACACTCACCCACACAGTGGCTAACCTTATAACAATAGTATGCAAAGGAATCTTGTAAGACCTTGAGACCAACTAAAAGAAAGAGATTGGCAGCATGAACCTTCATGGCCTTGAACCCAATTGATCACATGCATAATAGACCTTGTCACAATAGGTCTAACCAAGCCAGGGACCAGTTGAATGGCAAGCCCATCAGCAGGCATTCTTATTTAAAATGTAACTATTTAGATTAGGTAAGAGGTAACTGTGTTCTTCTTTCTGGCAGATCTCCTGAGG
>NW_024833421.1:0-1312 GCF_019175285.1 Sceloporus undulatus
ATAATTATTTCAGCTTTGGAATAATTACTAATGATCAAGTAAATTATGGGTAAGTATGATGTGGTCCTGCCTAAATATCATAAAGGAACCAGATCTTGCCTGATTTCATAAGCTAAACAGGGTCAGCTCTGGCTTGTTTTTGGGTGGGAGAACACCAATGAATATCAGGTTTTGAGAGAAAGGAACTTGCAAAACCATAGCTTGAGTATTCCTTCCCTTAGAAAATGCTGTGAAGTTCATAGGGTTGTCATAAGATAAATGGCAATTTGAAGACTCTCTCTCACATACACATACACATGATGTGGCCAGTGGCGTTCCCCAACCAGGTGACACCCAGTGCAGTGCCACCGGTGGTGAGACTTATGGAGTGGGACTTCCGATGGACTTCCGGCATGCAGGATATACAGGAGCGTGCGCAGGCTGCATGGGAGTGTGTGTCAGTAGGCTGGAAAGGCACCAGTGCAGCCGCAGGGAGCAGCCCCGCAGCCCCAGAAAGGCCCAAGGAGCAGCCCCACAGTCCCAGCTAGGCCCAGGGAGCAGCCCCGCCACTACAGGCAGGCTTGGGAAGCACCTGCGCAGCCCAGAGTGGCAGCCCAGTGGCCCAGAGGAGTGCCCACATAGGCCCTGAGCAGCAGGGAGGGACTGACCGGGTGTCACCCCCTTTTCTGGGGTGTCACCCAGTGTGCCCCCCATGACACTACTGGAAGTGGCAGAATTTAGTAGCTAGATAAGGTTTAGCACAACTAGAAATAATATTTCTGATGAGCTAGATTTCCATCCATCTTTGTGGAGGATGTTGATGTAAAGTTTCCCATATCTGTTATGGCTAGAATGTATTCCTCCCCCCCAGATTGTCGTTTCCCCAGGAAAGTCTGTAGTATCCTATATGTAATATGGAGTATTTGTGGCATGTGGTGCAAAAATAGGACCATGTAAGCAGACACCCTAAAAGTTATGGTTCAAATGTTCAAAACAATGGTGGGGAGAGTAAGCCCAGTTTGCTTGGTTTGCATATTTTTCTCTACAGATAACATCCTTGGCCTTGGCTGTTGGAAGCAGATCTGAGTGCAATTAGTCCAATTCATGCATTTTCTTTAAGAACCAGCATAGCGTAGTGGGTTTGAGTATAGGACGAGGATTCTGGAGATCAGTATTCAATTCTCCACTCAGCAATGGAAAAACAATGGGAGTGTGGGTGGGCCACACACTCTCAGACCCAGAAAACCCTCTGATATGTTCACTTTAGGATTACCTTCAGTTGGAATGACTTGAAGGCACACAACAACAACAATGCATTTCCTTCACTGGGTTA
>NW_024833422.1:0-1311 GCF_019175285.1 Sceloporus undulatus
TTAATATGTATATGGTCATTGTGTCCAAACTGCAGCTCTTGACAAAGTTAGAAAAGCAGCCAAGAGCAAGTGGAGGGAAAGGACTGGAAAAAATGACAGAAGATTAACAGGTCTATAGACAGGTATAATGAGGTTGAATTATAGACATATATTCAACATATGAGTCAGAAAGCAGTACATGGCGGCTTCTTACGGTGCATATTTTATGAGACCTCTTTTTGCTTAGCTGTTTCATCCAACTTCTGTTTTCTGATGAAAACAAATCAAAAACAAGAAAGATGGCTGAAAAAAAAGAAAAAGAAAAGAAGTAAAGAATAGACATGCCACTTCAGAAAGAAGCCATACTTTTTAATTATAAAATAATGTCAAAGGATGCAGCTATACTGTGGAAATAATGCAGTTTGACACAACTGTAGCGCCATCCTATGGAATCCTAGGATTTGCAGTTTTACAAGTTATTTACTCTTATCTTACAAAAAATGCTGGTGCTTAACAAAACTACAAATCCCATGATTCTATAGGATGGAGCCATGGCCATTAAAGTGGTGTCAGACTGCATTTTTTCTACAGTGATGATGCACTCAAAGACACAACCGAGTATCAAAATCAAATGCTAGACTACAACCCTATACACATTTACCTCAATGCAGCTCCTGCTGAAATTATCAAGACTGATTCAGGGAAGCAGTGTATAGCAATTCAGAATTGGAAAACAAAAATTAGACTACAATAGTGTGCCATTTAAGCAGCATGGAAAACACTCCTTAAACAAAGCCTAATAAATGGGGAAAGGAGTTGATCACTCAAATAGTACATATAAATAAGAATACATTTATTGTAAAGTAGAAGGCTTTCATGGCCGGCATCCATAGTTTTTTGTGGGTTTTTCGGGCTATGTGGACATGTTCCAGAAAAGTTTCTTCCTAAACTTTTCTGGGACGTGACCACATAGCCCGAAAAACCCACAAAAAACAATACATTAATTTATTGTACATTCAAAGCATTTCTGTTTTGCCTCCCAGCCCACAAGGGCTTCCAAAATAATGAATAATTTAAAGCCAGTTATAACATTACAAAGATTGAATCAGGTTTAAAGCACATTAAATACTCTTTGGCCTTGTTCCCATTACAAAAAAAGTCCCGGTACTGATTCAAGGTAAATGCTTCTAGTTTCCATTGGAATTCAATCTCGATCCCCATTGGATCAATTTGCAAAGGAAAACCTTGAGGCAAATGCCAAAAGCGCAGGGTTTCAAACACTGAAAGCCATGCAGAACTGTACTGATTTGGTTGCCCCTATCCCAAACACAG
>NW_024833423.1:0-483 GCF_019175285.1 Sceloporus undulatus
TTAGGGTTAGGGTTAGGGTTAGGATTTGGGTTAGGATTACGGGTAGACTTAGGGTAGGTTTAGGGTTAGGATTCTGGTTAGGATTAGGGTTAGGGTTACGGTAAGGGTTAGGATTAGCGTTCAGGTTCCAGTTCGGATAAAGATAGGATTTAGGTAGTGTTAGCGTTAGGGTTATGGTTACGGTTTACTTAGGGTTAGGGTAAGGTTAGGGTTACGGTTTAGTTAGGGTTAAGGTTTAGCTATCTGTTTAGTTAGGGTTAGGATTACAGTTACGGTTAGGATTAGTTAGGATTAGAGTTTATCTAGAAATAGGGTTTCGTTAGGGCTAGGGTTAGGGTTTACTTAGAGTTAGGGTTATGATTAGTGTTAGGGTTTAGTTAGGGTTTGGGTTAGGGTTTGGTAAAGATTAAGGTTAGTGTTAGAGTTAGAGTTAGAGTTAGGTGTAGAGTTAGGGTTTAGTTCGCATTAATGTTAGGGTTAGGG
>NW_024833423.1:583-1311 GCF_019175285.1 Sceloporus undulatus
AGTTAAGGTTAGGGTTAGGGTTTTGTTTGCATTAGGGTTAGGGTTAGGGTTAGGCTTTAGGTTAGCGTTCAGGTTAGGGTTAGGGTTTAGTTAGGGTTAGGGTTTAGTTAGGTTTAGGATTAGGGTTAGAGTTCGAGTTTAGTTAGGGTTTGGGTTAGGGTTACAGTTATTGTTAGGGTTAGAGTTTGGGTTAGAGTTAAGGTTTAGTTAGCGTTAGGGTTAGGGTTGGTTAGAGTTAGGGTTAGAGTTTGAGTTAATGTTAGGGAGAGAAGGGTTAGGGTTTGGGTTAGGGTTTAGTAAGGGTTAGGGTTTGAATAGAATTAAATTAAATTAAATCCTGACAATTTGGTGTCTTAATCTGTGCTAATTTCTAATTAAAAATAATTTTATAAATTTTATTATTAAAACAGTTGTGCATTGTACATAAATAAGTTTACAATCAACTACATAATAAATAAACATCATACAAAACATCAAACAAGTAAACATAGAAAGAAAAAAAAAACAAACAAACAAAAAAACATCTCATTCTTATACATTCATAATAATTTGCTGGAGGAAAACCTTCTTAAATTTTATACCAACCCTCTTACCTATTAACCCTCAACTATCTATCCTACCCTAATCTTCCTTCTTAACTCTCTCACTTCCTCTTCCTCAACTCTCCTAGCTTCTTTTAACTACTTACTCTAATCTTCTTCACTTTCTTCTTCTTTCTCAACTACTAA
>NW_024833424.1:0-1311 GCF_019175285.1 Sceloporus undulatus
TACTCAGATAACTTTAACTCTTATCAGATATCTTTGTAGTCTTAAGTACCTCGTCTATTTACTCGCTCGACCAGTAACAGCATAGTATTTTCTCTAGTTCCTTTCACAAGTTTGTTTTTCCAAATAATCCTGCACCGGATACCAATCCTCCCTGAATTTATCTAGTGAACCAGATCGGATCAGACAAGTAAGTTTATCATTCTCCATTAAATCGTAAGGTTCCTCTTCCCAATCTGAAATACCCGGTATCTCTACTCTTTCCATCTTCTCGCGTATAACAGTCTGGCACAGAGATCCAATAAAACAAAATCCTTCCAAATCTATTTTCCATTTCTTTACTAAGTATTCCAAGTAGGAATATCTTGGGATGTTTTAGTATCTTTATTTGAAGGATCTCTGACATATCTGCCTGTATTTCCCCCCAGAATTGTGTGGCCTTCCAGCTGTTCCACCAGATGTGTCTCATGGACCCTCTTCCTTCCCCACATTTCCAGCGTCTGTCGCTTGTGTCCTTATACATATGGGCTGGTCTGATGGGGGTCAGGTACCACCTGAACGGCATCTTAAAATATTGTTCCTTCAGATCCATAGGGAGCCTATGTTTGAGCCTTTTTGGCCAATTTCCCTCCCATTCCTCTAGTAAAATGTTTTCCCCGCAGTCCTTCACCCATTTTGCCATACAGTCTTTAATAGTCTCTGATTCTGTGTCTAATTTAAGTAGTTCTTTATATAACTTGGAAATAATCTTATCTTCACTTCCCAGTACAGTGGAACCTCGCCATACGCGGGGGATCCATTCCGGATCCCGCCGCGTATGGCGATTTCCGCCTATGCTCGAGCCCCATTGTAAACAATGGGGCTCGTGCACGGCGGCGCGGCGGCACACACACCCATTCAATTGAATGGGACACGCCGCCCCTTCCACCCCGCATGCGCGCTGCGGCTTGAGCGCGTATGCTCAAGGCCGCGTATGGCGGGCACACGTATGGCGAGGTTCCACTGTAATATCTTTTGTGATTCTGTTTCTGATTCTAACCCAGATAGGCCTTCTGTCTTCTTCTCTAATCTTAACTTTTCAGAAGGTTGTCTATAAATATGCCGCTGGTACCTGAGACCTTGTGATGCCCATCGTTCAGGGGATTTCATAATAAGGTCACCTCATTCGTCTTCTCTTAGAAATCCCTTATACGTTACCCATCTTCCTTTCGCAACCTCTTCTCTTTGATAAAACGCCTCATTGGTAGAGACCCATAATGGGGTCTTCCTATTAATATGGTTTTTACATTTCTGCCAGGCCCTAAACAATGTTCT
>NW_024833425.1:0-1311 GCF_019175285.1 Sceloporus undulatus
GTTTACTTCACAATTATTGCCATTACATTCAGTGCTGTACAGGAATTGTTATTTATGATTAAGATTAGTACAAAAAAATTACTAAGAATTTCATGCAGTATGGTATAGCATGGGAGGTCAATGGGGCAGGGTCACACCATGAATTACCACACCTGATTATATCAACCCTAGTGATGCCACTGCCACTGCTCTGTTATGGATGGCTTCAGCATGTCATTATGGTCATTTACCTTTTTAAAATATACACATATCCAAGTCTTGCATATTCAGTGAACTAGCTGATACAGAACCTGAAACAAGAGAAGCCTAGGAAGGCTAATGAAAAAGGGTGATATAGTTGGCAGTAAAGAAAAAAAGTTTAGGGCTCAGAAAAATGTCCACTGCCTTTGTGGCCCAATGATCTATGGAAAGAGGAGTCATTCCAGCTCCTTGCTTTGTAGTCTTTTCTACTGCTCATACTTCCTCCAGAATGGAATCGATGGTGGTATATGAACAGATGCCAAAGTGGAGAGCAATTGCATCATTGGGACCTTGGTAAACCAATGCTTATAAGCATTTACTGCAGCTGGGATTAACAACTGGATTTAGGCCATAAATGTTCAGACAAAATTACATGAACCTTAATCCTATCATGTTAGTCTCAATTTAAGTAGACCAATTGAATCAGTGGGATTCTCCTGTATGTTGACTCACAACTACAAATGGATTCAGTGGGTCTGTTCTATCTGAGACTAACAAAGAAGATTTATAGAATAGGGTACTATAACAAAATACATACTCATTGTGGCAATAAGAAAATAAAAAAAATAAAATAAAGTAGCATCTGAAACAATGCAATTACTTAAATGTCCACAAAAATACAAATGCAGTGATCTGGTTCCAAGAAGAATGTAGTTTCAGCTCCCTAGGGAAGAAGGGTGCCACTATTGAAGGGCCCTACCCTTTGTATCTACATAATGCATTTTTCCTGCTGTTGGAACTCCCAGAAGAACCACATCCAATTATTGCATAAGCAAAGCAATTTGGTGTTTTAGGAAAACAGGGTTTTTTGTAAGTAACATATATTACAGATCTTGAAGCTTTCATGACTGAAAGTCACAGCTTTTTATTTCTTAATATGACATTTCTGAGCAATATTGGGAGTGACATACTATTTTAAAAAGTGGCTCCCAGTGGTGGCCCAAATTTAGGCATATCTTTGGAAGATCTGAAGGTTCAGTCCAGCACTAATAAATGCCTAACGGTTGGCAGCCTTCTCTGCTGAACACCAAAAATGAATCCACATAAGGTAAAGGTGGATATTTTTCTTGC
>NW_024833426.1:0-1311 GCF_019175285.1 Sceloporus undulatus
ACTTAACAAAATACAACCTTAAAACATAAACAGACCTGGACAGACAATCCTTACAACCAAAATCACAAGGGCCTTTTCTTAGCAACACTGGATTTTTTGTATTCCTTCTTGACAAAATAATATTCATTCACTCCTGGGATTTATGTGGCTTCTCTCCTGTGTGGACTCTCTGATGTCTCACTAGGTTTGATTTCAATGAAAAACATTTCCCACAATGCTGGCATTTATATGGCTTCTCTCCTGTGTGGACTCTCTGGTGTATCACTAGGTGTGGCTTTCGAGAAAAACTTTTCCCACAATGCTGGCATTTGTATGGCTTCTCTCCTGTGTGGACTCTCCGATGCATGACAAAGACTGACTTGTAAGCAAAACGTTTCCTACAATGCTGGCAATTATGTGACTTCTTTCCTGTGTGGACTCTCTCATGACTCAAATGTTTTTCTGCAAAGAAAGACAATGACAATTAAGATTGAAAATCAGAGTTAAGAGAGGAGGGTGTTACCCCATGATTTAGATCTTATTAGCCCCTCCTTATTAGAGATTAAATTAAGAAAGTTTATGTGAGTAACCCAAGCATGACCCTGCTGCTTATGCTCTAAATCCATGGACCGATCGTATCCTTACTTATAGGAGTTAGCAAAGAATGGGGAATGCCTTGAGGGAATCAGTGGAAGCAGATAGTCAAAGGACTGTTGGAAAAAATATTCCATTAACCATGTTCAAAAATACTTTGATTGACAGGCGGCATCATATCCTGTGAGACTGCCATAGAGTCCTGAGTCAGAGCCCAAGGCATGATGCAAGATAACTGCAGGGGATGCTTCATGCTGTTTCTAAAGTGATTTAAACCTTTTTGAACACTTGGTTTTTGCCCACAAGCAACAATTACAGTGTAAATATCTGCCCTGGTGGCTGTTCTTTGACGTCAGTCCAATTACAGACAGACAGTCTGTTGGTTTACATGGCTAAGCACCTCAATGCACTCGCCAACCCCAGTTGTCGCATGAGCTCCTGACTTCTCTTCCCATTTTGAACCCTCAGCAATTGGAATCAAGATCTGCCTAGGTAAAGTATTATTATTATAAACGGCTTACATCTCTTCACCACTCCCACCTGTTATCTAGTTCTTGTGCATGTGTGTGTGTGTGTATTTTGTTTTTCCCCTAAATAAAACATAAAACCTATTTCAAATGTGTTTGGAGTTCTGTGTGCTTCCGGACTTGGCACAATTGGGCTGAATCCCGAGGTCGCTCTTGCCCCAACCAAACTATATCTCTCTTTTCAGCTAAGTGCCAAATTCCCCTAAAAGCA
>NW_024833427.1:0-1311 GCF_019175285.1 Sceloporus undulatus
AACATTTTTAAAAAATCATCACATTTTTTCGCATGTCATCCATTTTTTAAAAATGTGTCCTACATTAGAAAATGTTGTCCTATATTATTTAATTATTTATTTTTGACCCCCCCCCCCCGCCGTTGTCTGGGGTACACCAACCCGACCACTAGCTCAAAAAGGTTGCCTACCCCTGTTTGGAGGCCCCAAGACCACTAAAATGGGTGGCCCAACCATCTCGGGGCTAGTGGTGTTATGAGCCATTTTGCCATGGTCTCCAATGTTTGATTTCCCCGACCATGAAACGTACTGAGCAGCCTTGGGAAAGTCACAGACTCTCATCCTCAGGGGAAGGCCAGGGCAAACCTCCTCTGAACAAATCTTGCCAAGAAAACCTCACAACAGATTTACCTTTGGGTCGCCGCTAAGTCACAAACAACTCAAAGGTGCAACAAGAGCCCCCATCAGCCATTTGGGAGTGGAGTGAGAGGTGCAAAGGACTTTGCCCTCCAGAGGTCAGCAACCACCAGGAGTTGCTCTCCTAAACTCTGGGGCTTAAAATCATAGAATCAGAGCTGGAAGAGACCGCAAGGGCCATCCAGTCCAACCACATTCTGCCATGCAGGAAATCCAAATCAAAGCACCCCTGACAGATGGCCATCCAGCCTCTGCTTAAAGACCTCCAAGGAAGGAGATTCCACTACACTCCAAGGGAGTTTGTTCCACTGTCAAACAGCCCTTACTCTCAGGAGGTTTCTCCTAATGTTGAGGTGGAATCTCTTTTCTTGGAGATTGCATCCATTGTTCATGGTCCTGTTCTCTGGAGCAGCAGAAAACAAGCTTGCTCCCTCCTCAACATGGCATCCCTTCAAATATTTAAATAGGGCTATCATATCCCCTCTTAACCTTCTCTTCTCCAGGCTAAACATCCCCAGCTCCTTAAGCCCTTCCTCATAGGGCTTCATGGTTTCTAGACCCTTATCCATTTTAGTTGCCCTCCTTTGAACACATGGCTCCAGTTTCTCAATGTCCTTTTTTAAGTGTGATACCCAGAACTGGACACAATATTCCAGGTGGGGCCTGACCAAAGCAGAATATAGTGGCACTATTACTTCCCTGGATCTAGACACTATACTTCTATTGATGCAGCCTAAAATAGCATTGGCCTTTTTAGCTGCCACATCACACTGTTGACTCATGTTCAACTTGTGGTCTACTTGGACTCCCAGATCCCTTTCACACGTAGTTTCATTCAGCCAGGTGTCCCCCATCCTATATCTGTGCTTTTCATTTTTCCGCCCTAAGTGCAGTACCTTACATTTCTCCGTGTTG
>NW_024833428.1:0-1311 GCF_019175285.1 Sceloporus undulatus
ATTGTTGGTTTGGCCCACTGGGTAGGGAAACTGTAAAAGTTGGGCTGCACTTACTAATTCAATTCAGGAAGAGAGGGAAAGCTGGAAAGGAGCTGAATTTGCCTAGGACAAGGATTAAGCCCCTTTCACCTTTTATAAGGAGGTAGGATTTTCAATTATTATTTAGCAAGGGACAAAAGGGTAAATTGCCTATAGTGGAATTTCTATTATGCATTTGTATGTATTTTGCAGGCCTAAGTACTCTAAAGGCACCAGATCTCATCTAATCTTGAAAGCTAAACAGGGTCAGCCCTGGTTAGTACTTGGTTAGGAGACAACCAATGAATACCAGGTTCTATAAGCTACATTTCAGAGGAAGGAACTGGTAAAACCATCTGAGTATTCCTAGTCTAAGAAAACCCTGTGAAATTCATGATACTGCCATAAGTCAGTAGATGACTTGAAGGCAATACACACACACGTTTGTATCTTTTATTTGCATCTTTTCTTTAGGGATTTAAGGTTTTCTTCCAAGGTTATGTATGCTGAGCAGCATATGTAAAACAATTCTACAATCAAGTCCTGCATTGACACCTTATTAGATACACAGAACCTTTCAGACAGTTGATACGTGCTCAATTTAGTATACAGTCGCCCCTCCATTTTCTCTGGGGATCCGCTCCGGGCACACACCACGAAAATAGAAAATCGCCAATATAAAAGCCCCATTGGCTTGAATGGCAGCACATGCCCTATTTTGTCCCCCTCTGTTTTCAGCCCACAAATGGGCAAGGGATGCGGACTCAAATCCATGAAAATGGAGGGATGACTCTATATTTTATTGGGTTGTTAAAAAGAAATTGGGCTTAAATTGTCATTGTATTTGCAATATTCATTATTAACTGTGCCCATAGAACCCAAAAAGATGTACACTATCAAACTTGTGATTTGCCCTACAAGATCCCACAAATATAATACAAAATTTTGGCATAGCTTTTGAGTGAAAGGAACAATGCTGGCCTTTGAAGATATTGTCTACAGAACTTGACTGAATCTGTCAGTTAAACACTTGTGGGTGGTGCTACAAAGCTTGGCGTACAAACCTCAAAAAACCAATACTATGAAATTTTGGAAGAGTGTCATATTTCAGCTAAAACACAGCTAATACAGAGCAAATGTGCCCAACACTGATAAATTTCTCCAGCAGTTTCAACTCCCTAAGGCTGAAAGCAGGGAAGGTGGCTATATTGCAGCCTACACTGCCACCTGTTGACTGTGACTCCTTCCTCACTTTATTAGAAAGTGAAAGATGAAGTCTTCTCCATTTGCCTT
>NW_024833429.1:0-283 GCF_019175285.1 Sceloporus undulatus
GCCATCCTGTTTTATTGTTATGACCCTCTAATCTTAGCGCCCTTTCATTCCTTAGGTTAATCCAGTCTTCCAGTCACAACATTCCACAAGCATAATAATATTTTTGTAAATCTGGTGCACCCAAGCCTCCTCTATTTTTTACATCTATCACATTATTCCATTTTATTCATGCTTTCCTGCCAGCCCAAATAAATTTTGCCAGTTCCTTTTTCCATTCTCGAAAACATTTATCATTGTCAATAATAGGCAAATTCTGGAACATAAACAAAAATTTGGGAAGTAC
>NW_024833429.1:383-1311 GCF_019175285.1 Sceloporus undulatus
CTCTTTGTTATACAAATTCCCAAGTAATTTACTTTGTTTTGAACTTTAAATCCAGATAACTCTTCCAATTTTTCTTCTTCTTCTTTTGTCAGATTTTTCGTAATCATGGCTGTCTTGTTCACATTGATCTTAAGGCCTGCTGCTACTCCAAATTCTTGTAGCACTTTTTTCAGCTCAACAATACTATTTACAGGGTCTTCCATAAAAACCACCACGTCATCTGCATACGCTTTGACCTTATAAATTTGGTCTTTCACTTTGACACCTCTTATCTTTTCATTTTGTCTTATATTCTGCAGCAAAACATCAATAATAAAAATAAACAACAGTGACGACATTGGACACCCCTGTCTTGTCCCTTTCTGAACCTCAAATTCTTGTGATTTTTCCCCATTTACTATTACACGTGCTCTTTGATCTTTATATAGCTCTATTATCCAACTCAAAAAGGTTTCTCCCACTTCGATTTTTTTCAACTGTTCATACATGAATTGCCAGTTTACATTGTCATATGCCTTCTCGGCATCTATGAACACAAGTACCACCTTCTTTTCTATATGAACATTATAATACTCTATTACATCAATAACAGTTCTGAGGTTCTCTCTTATTTGTCTCTCCGGCAGAAACCCACTCTGGTCCATGTGAATCCTGTTCTTCAATATTTCCGTCAGTCTCTTAGCTAAAATAGATGTTAACAGCTTATAGTCATTGTTTATCAGAGAGATTGGTCTATAGTTCTTTGGATCAAAATCCTCCTTGCCTTCTTTCAGTAACACAGCAATATTCGCTCCTCTCCACGATTCTGGTTGTCCCTCCTTTCCAATATTATTAACTACAGTGGTACCCCGGGATACGAAATACCCACGTTACGAAATTTCCGGGATACGAAAAAATCCCATAGGAAATAACTGTTCCGGGTTACTAA
>NW_024833430.1:0-1311 GCF_019175285.1 Sceloporus undulatus
CACCAAAGCCACGCTCCAGCCTGGAGCATGGCTTTGGTGTGACTTCTGGACTCTTAGGATGCATGCATCATTGAAACACCATACCACCACTGTGACTCAAAGCAGCTTTATTTTGGCTGTCTGTAACAGGCCAGAGTAATCTTTATCCATAGGAATCTCTCGGTTAATCTATACATATTTGTGTCCGAATTATATTACAACATAAATTTTTCTAACGGTACCAAATCTTACAAATTAATATTCCATTTATTCTTAATCTTCTATTCCTTCAATAAAGCTATGTGTAGTTCACCCTTTTGTTCTACTTGTATATATTTTTCCCAGGGGTCCCATTCATTGTGAAAGTTATCTACTGTTCTTTTTTTCAACAACATACAGTGGTACCTCGGGATACGAAATACCCAGGTTACGAATTTTTCAGGATACGAAAAAATCCCATAGGGATTTATTGTTTCGGGTTACGAAAGTTTTTTCGGGTTACGAAAAAACTCCGGCGCTATTTTAAATGGAGCCGCGGCAGAGCCGCGGCTTTTTTCCCCATTAGCGCCTATGGGTTTTCGGCTTACGAAGGCTTTTCGGGTTACGAAAGCGGCCGCGGAACGAATTAAATTCGTAACCCGAGGCACCACTGTAGTCAACTTATCCATCTCGTACATATCCATCACTTTTAATCTCCATTCTTCTAATGAGGGGATCTCCTCCGATTACCAATATTTTGCAAAGGCCATTCTTGCAGCTGTTATCATATAGAACAATATTTTTTCTTTATAACTCTCCAAATTCAACGTCTCAGTTATGTTCAGAAGATACACTTTCGGATCAACTCACACATTAAATTTAAATATTTTCTTCAACTCATTATGTATGCTCCCCCAATAGTTTCTTGATTTCGGGCAATGCCACCAATAATGTAAAAATGTCCCTACATCTCTTTTACACTGCCAACAACTGTTTTTTTATTATTTTTATACATTTTAAAAAGTTTATAGGGTGTTAAATACCATCTGTATCATGATTTATATAAATTTTCTCTAACTTCCACACTCGGTGTGTATTTTATTTTGTTTTGCCACAGTTTTTCCCAATATTGCAGCTGTATTGGTTCTTTTAAGTCTCCACCCATTTAACCATAAATTCTTTTACTAATTCATCTTCCAATTCAAATTTGCGAATCAAATTTGTTTTCCTGGATTTCTTATTATTTTTTCAAATTCTGGGTCTGCCGGTCCTATACCAATATTTTTACTACACATCAAGAATCTTTCTCTATACAAACCAACTACATGTGAAACCCTCATTTTACAATTCTTC
>NW_024833431.1:0-1311 GCF_019175285.1 Sceloporus undulatus
TCCCATGAGAAGTAGGTGCAAATTGCCCTTCCATGCAGAAACAAGGTCTACTGGCTAAATTTGGTGAATGAGGGAGAATTTCATTCTGGTTTGGTTTTGGAGAGAAAACCCTTAAAATGTCAAATGCCTACATATACAGGAAGGAAAGAACTTGAGGTATGAAAAGGTGAATTTAGGAAAGCAAAATACCTATTTCCCCATCCTTTGCTGTAACCTAGTTCAGTTGTTTGTTTTAATGTTCCTTTTCTTTTCTGCTTACCCTTATAAATACACGATAACCTTGGCAGTGTAAACTGCCCAGTAACTCCAGCTACCCCTCCTCACTGTCTCCTTGCTTTGTTTGGAAGGTGCATAGTACAGAAACAAAAATGACCTTAGTTTCCTATTGCCACTTTAAGCTGGGGGATATGAGCTGAAAACAAATTATGTCAGCATATTAATACAATTGCCATTTTTAAAAGGAAGCACAAATGATAACACCTGAAATTCAAATCTGACTGGAGTCAGCAGCAAACAGTTAATGTCCTGATCTCATGGGAAAGGATCAGCTGTTCAGCAAAAAGCATTCTTGATTTTTTAAAAGATACTTTTTGCTATAGGAACATCAGCATACATCAGTCACCCACATGCATAGCTAAGGTTTTATACCTGTTTTACTGTTTACAGTCATCATTCTCAATGTAGAGGGAGAAGTCCTTTACAGGGTCACAGCATCTCCCCAAAGAAAGTAAAGCAGGTTTGGAAAGGACAATTTAGGGCAGACTAGTAGTAAAATGGGAGAGGGTTAAGCAGACCTACCACTCTCCTCACACTCCACAGCCGCTTTGCATTTATATTTTTAAAGCAGCAGAGAAAATTGTGCAAGTGAGCAACACAAATCATTCAGGTGTTATCATTTGTGCTTCCTTTTAAAAATGGCAATTGTATTAATTAATATTATAATTCATTGACTGAGATTCTGCACCAAGGAGGCAGGTCATAACTTTACCCTCGCCAAATTGTGCACCAGTTATCCAATACCAACTTGTTAATGAAATGTGATGTTGCACAACTGATGGGCACCCAAATGTGCCTGCACATTTGAATTCACAATGTGCAGCGGTGCACAATGCACATGTTAAAACAAAAACAGGATGAAAAGCAATTTGAAAACAACTTTAAAAACACATGTGGGTCTGTACAGCACATCCTGCTCCAGTTAAAGGCCTCTCCTCAACATCCAGTCAAGATTACAAAGGAGCTGAACCCAATCCCTAAAATAGATTTAGGCCCTATACAGACAGGCCAAAATAAAGCTGCTTTGAGTCACTT
>NW_024833432.1:0-1311 GCF_019175285.1 Sceloporus undulatus
ACACAGCTCTGCTCCTTCTGGGGAACATGGGTTTTAAAAGGGATCAGAAATGGGGAGGAGAGTTTTAATACAAGCCTTATTCTTCTTCTTCTTCACAAACATTGGGCTTTGGCTTCTAAGAGGAGGATTGTCCCCCCCAAAAAGGCCAAAAGTGGCTCCTTTGGGAGGTTTTAAAAGTCTCCCCAGTTTCCTTATTAAGAGATTTTTATGCATGAAGGAAGTTGACAAACCAGACCATCTCATATTACCAAGAATGAAACAATCAAATATAGAAACAAACAAACAACAACAAAAATAAGGATTAGACAGAAAAGCAAACTGCTTTAATTTAAATAAAGCAAAACCGTTTTTAACAGGATAAAAAATCGACTTGGGTTCTTCTATCCTTTATAACCGACTGAGGCTGTATCTGAACTACAGAAATAATCCGGTTGGAAACCACTTTTTTTTCTTTTGTAATTTATTTGTAAACAATCCTTTACAAACAAAAATAAAAAACCTACCAAGACATTTGCATAACAAATACAGCTACAACAACAAAAAAGTAGTAATACATATAACATACACATACAATATTCAATAAATAACATCCTGATATACAAAACTGTCAGAAATGTACTATTCAGTTACTTCCAAGTTAAGCTAAGATGACCCTTTTATTTAATTTACTTAAATTCCTTCAAGGTATCGATACGTGTTAAACCTCTAATGTTCAAGTAGACTTTCCATATGATATCTGGGGTCGTAAATTAATAATTAGTATTACAAAATAAATCAAAGCATGACCAGTCCTCTTTAGTTTTCTCAACTGGTTTATCCCTCATGATTGCAGTTCAAATGTCCAATCCCTTTCCTTCTCTTAATTTAATTATCCACTCCTCTATTTTAGGAATTTGGATGTTTTTCCAATACTGTGAGTGACCATCTACAAAATTAGTCTGGAAAATCTTTTAGCTACTTCCTTTTCCAGTTTACGTGTCATATTGAGCAAAACGATCAAAGGGTTTAAAGGTATTTCTTCCTGTAAATGCCATCGAAGAAAATGCCATCAAAGAAAACCATTATCCTGAAACATGGAAACAAGCCAATTTAACTTTGATGTTAAAAGAAGATAGAGATGCAACTGAGGTAAAGAGCTATAGGCTAAATTCCTTATTAAATATGGATTATAAATTATTTTCTATGATTTTGGCCCATAGACTAAAAAAATTTCTTAAGCACTGGATTCAAAAGGACCAATCAGGATTTCTCCCTCACAGAAAATTCTTATATATAATTGAATATTTTGAAAGGCACAACGGAAAAAAACTT
>NW_024833433.1:0-529 GCF_019175285.1 Sceloporus undulatus
TCCACTTGCCATGGGAGTTACTGACTTCTCTCCCGATTTTGGACCCTCAGCAATTGGAATCAAGTTCCGTCTAGTTTATATATTACCATTAGCAAAGCCTAATATCTATTAATCACCCCTACCTTTGTTAGCTAGTTCTTGTGTGTTTGTGTGAACACCTATATGTGTGTGCATGCGTGTACAGTGCACCTGCGTCATGCGCGGACACACCTTACGTGGATTTCAGCAAACATTAAAAGCCACACTGGGAAAAGGGGCGACGTGCCGCATAAGGGTTAATGGTGCCTGTGTCTGTGGCGGGAGCGGCTGCTCCACTGTGTGGAGTCCCATTCATTTAAATAGGGCCCAAGAATACACAAATTCCCCTAACGCCGGGGGGGGGAGGGGGAGAGTCTGGAACCGGATGACTCCCAAGGTTGCTTGGGCCCAGAATACTTGAGGGAACGCCTTCTTCCCTATTGTCCGTCCCGCACACTAAGGTCCTCTGGAAGAAATCGACTACAGCCAAAAAAACTAGGCTAACATCAGT
>NW_024833433.1:629-1311 GCF_019175285.1 Sceloporus undulatus
GGGGGGGGGGGGGAGGGGGGAGTCTGGAACGGGATGACTCCCAAGGTTGCTTGGGCCCAGAATACTTGAGGGAACGCCTTCTTCCCTATTGTCCGTCCCGCACACTAAGGTGCTCTGGAAGAAATCGACTACAGCCAAAAAAACTAGGCTAACATCAGTCTCCCAGAAGGCCTTTTCTATTACTGCTCCAAAACTATAACAACTGCCGGAGGAGATCCGTCACATTCCCACTCTGACAGCTTTTAAGAAAGCACTCAAGACAGATCTCTTCCGTGCTGAGTACCATTTGGGTGTGAAATGCATTAATCTCCATGGCTTCTTTCCCCAAAATCCTAGAACTGGCAGTTTAGGATGGAGTATTTAGAATCCTTATAAAGTGGAGAGCAATAGTGCCTCAATGAACTACAGATTCAAATATTCTACAGGATGTTGCTATCACAATTAAACTAGGCTTGAAAGGGATCTAGGACTCCTGGTAGATCGCAAGTTGAACATGGGCCAACAGTGTGATGTGGCAGCTAAAAAGGCCAATGTCATTCTAGGCTGCATCAATACGAGTATCTAGATCAAGGGAAGTAATAGTGCCACTTTATTCAGCTTTGGTCAAGCCTCGCTTGGAATAATCCTGTGTCCACTTCTGGCCCCACAATTCAAAAAGGATGTTGACAAGTTTGAACATGCC
>NW_024833434.1:0-1311 GCF_019175285.1 Sceloporus undulatus
TCAAAGATATAGCAGTGTTAGTCTGTAGAATCTAACTTTGAGACTAATTGAAAGAAAGACGTTGGCAGCATGAGCTTTCGTAGATTTTAGACTACTTCCTCAGATGCATTTGGTGGATTACACCTCCCAGAATCCCCTGGCCAGCATGGGATAGTAAACTTTTCCTAGCTTTGGTAAATATATACAGTGGGCTCCTTGTATATGCTGAAGCTTGGTTCCTGGACCCCTCGGGGATACCAAAATCTGTGGATGTTCAAGTCCCATTAAATACGATGGCAAAGTAAAATGGTGTCCCTAATATAAAATAGCAAAATCCATTTTTGCACGGGATTTCCCCCGTGTGATAAACTCCTAAGAGCAGAGCAGCTGAAGAAGGAGAGAAGAAGGACCACGATGTTGCATTCGTGTCCTATTTATTGGGGCATCTGGTGGGCTAGAAAGGTTATAGAGGGGCTTTGGCCTGATCCAACAGGACCCTTCCCATATTTGCATGCCTCTTGCATTGGAAGTTGGAGGATTTGACTCGCAAAAGATGTCTTCACCTGATAATTGGGTTGTGGGTGTATAAAAGAGCACCTAAATACCAAACCAGGAAACGAACCCTGGTCTCCAGAGTTGCAGTCCAACTAAAACAACTATGCCATGCTGGCTCTCAACTTATTATTATTATTTGAAAAATAAATTGTTGTTGTTGTTGTTGTTGTTGGAGCTGGAGTTTGTTGTGGGGTCCTTGGCTCGAGGCTATGGAATTCTGGGAGTTCCATCTCTCCCTCCAGCCTGCTGTTTCTTTCCCTTCACATCTGTCATCTGGATTGAAATCTACCTTCCATCACTTTCCAGTTTCATGTGAAAGCTAGCCTCTGCATCTGCACTAGGAAATAATCCGGTTTGACTTCACTTTAACTGACCTGGCTCAGTGCTATGGAATTCTG
The DNA here is from genome assembly GCF_019175285.1 of Sceloporus undulatus. Taxonomy (NCBI): domain Eukaryota; kingdom Metazoa; phylum Chordata; class Lepidosauria; order Squamata; family Phrynosomatidae; genus Sceloporus; species Sceloporus undulatus. Next base: position 933 of record NW_024833434.1, read on the forward strand.
GGAACTGTAGTGTCCTGAGACATTGAGCCTTCTCTGCCAGAGACTTCTGGTGCCTCAGCAAACTAATAACTTATTGTTGTTAATGTTATTATTATTATTATTATTTTGCAGTGAAATAATTTATTAATAATATAATAATAAGAAGAAATTTCTTTCACTGCAAAATAATCAGTGTAGAAACTGCAGTTCGACTTGGAAGTAAATTCTGCCTCCACCTTGGCCCCACTTTGGTGGACGTCCTGCCCCACACCCCCAAAGAGTCCTTTAAAAACTTTACTAACCCCACTCTCTCTCTTTGCCCCCTCTTTTCCTTCTCTCACCCCATCTCCCCCCTCCTCTCCTGTCCACGCTAAAACGTGAATGCATTCATTCAGGGGGG
>NW_024833435.1:0-1311 GCF_019175285.1 Sceloporus undulatus
AGATGCTGTTAAAAAATAATGCAGATTTGGATCATGCTGGCACATTATTTTATTGCGTGCAACTGATTATGTGTCATGTTCCACATTCAAAAAGGGCAATATGTTTCTAAAGCAATGATGGGAGTGTGTAGCCATCCAGCTGTAGTTGGACTACAACTCTCATCAAACCTCACTTTGGTTATGCTGGCTAGGACTAATCAGAGACCTTACTGACCAAGATTCACAAATGATAGAACTGCACATTCTAAGCTGAATTAAATTCTTCCTTCTCCCTTCTTATTTCTTGTGATGATAATACCTGTCTCTGCATTGTAATGCTGACCAGTTTTGTCACACTAGGTATTTATCATACTCACTTTTGCCCCCGATCTGGGCAAGGGCAGGGGATGTGTGTGGCCAAGGGAAAACACATTTTATTGCATGTCCCCAAGGTGGCCCCATGTCATCGCCCGGCACCAAACCATTGCCAATGAGGGCTCAGCTGCATGATTTTGCTCCACCGGAAAGCTTCCATCTGTCTAAAAATCGGGAGCAAAAGTGAGTGTGATAAGCTCCTAAGACCCTGCATTTTTAAAAGAGCTTTTAGATGTTTGCCCTTGAAATTCAGAAACACAGTTTGCCACTGAATATCATGTTGGGGGTGCAAAATTAAATTGGGGACCAATTACCTGCTCTGCTGTACTGCAGTAGTATTAGCCTCAATTGCAATTGTATTAACCAATCCATTTAAGGAGCAAAGGAAGATATGAGCAAACGTTTTTTGTTGTGTGCCTTCAAGTCATTTCCAACTTATAACCTTAAGGCAACCCCTATGAAAGGGGTTTCTGGGACTGAGAGTGTGTTACTCACCCAATGGGTTTCCATAGCTGAGCAAGGAATCAAACTCTATTCTCCACAGTCATAGTCCAACACTCAAACTACTACACAATGCTGATTCCGCACCTACCCCTCAGCTCTTTCACAGTTTCACCATAACATGGCAAAAGGACAGTGCTACAAGGCAAACAGTCATGACTCTTTCAGACATTATTTTAAATTATAAGTTGATGTGTATCTACTGAACATAAATAAAGGATAATAATAACAACAACAACAACAACAACACTTGGGTATTGGCCTTGTTCCTGCTGTTAATCTCAGCTAGAGCAGACCTACAGAAACAACTGTTGAATGGTGAGTTAACATATATGTAGGAGTTCCTGCTACAGAGAAGAGGAGGAGAGAGGTAGCTGGGCAGCCATTTTAAGTGGTGACTGTTTAATTGTTTTTCAAACTCTAGGAAGGGTGTGCTTGTAGTCACATCCTCAGTGA
>NW_024833436.1:0-1311 GCF_019175285.1 Sceloporus undulatus
TTTTTCCCCTCTTAATAATGGTTTTACTTTCAAAAACTAAGCACTTTGTTTTTCTGTCTAATCCTTATTTTTGTTGATGTTTGTTTGTTTCATTCTTGATAATATGAGATAATCTGGTTTGTCAACTTCCTTCATGAGTAACAATCTCTTAATAAGAAAACTTCAGAGACTTGTAAAACCTCCAAAAGGAGCTACTTTTGCCTTTTTTGGGGGACAAGCCTCCTCTTAGAAGCCAAAGCCCAATGTTTATGAAGGATAATAATAAGGCTTGTATTAAAAATATCCTCCCCATTTCTGATCCCTTTTAAAACCCATGTTTCCCTGTAGGAGGAGAGCTGTATAAGAAAATGCTATCTGAAAAGAAACACAAAGAGACACACTTCCTTCCTTTTGGCCCAAGGAGCCTGGCCTCCTTCTGACTCTGGAGCCTCAGGAGAGAAAGAGATGCCTCTGTTCAACTGAGGCCTCAGAGAAGGTTCCAGAATATTATTCCCCACAGTCACAAGCAGCACAAAATGGCCACCAGAACACAAAATGGCCGCCTCTTCCTCAGCGCTTGGCAGTTGGCAATTTGAGGCCTTCAGGGAAGAGAGAGAGACTGAGGGGAAGAATGGAAAGGAGGTCCTGCAGAAATAAGTCACTTTGATGCTGCTTTAACCTCTCATTGCTATGGAATCCAGTTTTTTTCCCTTTGTGACACTTAGCCTTCTCTGCCAGAGAGCTCTAGTGCTGCAACAAACTACAAATCCCAGGATTCCACTGGATGGAGCCAGGAAAGTTAAAGCGGTTTCGATCTAAATTATTTCTTCAGTGCAGATACAGCCAGAGTCAGTTGTAAAAGTGTAGAAGCACCAAAGCCTGATTTTTACCCTTTAAAATGGTTTTACTTTTTAAAAAATAAGCAGTTTGTTTTTCTGTCTAATCCTTTTTGTTGTTGTTCTTGTTTGTTTGTTTGTTTGTTTGATTCTTGGTAATATGAGATGGTCTGGTCTGCCTCCTTCCTTCTTGCCTGCAAACCTCTTAATAAGAAAAGGGAGGAGATTTTTAAAACCTCCCAAAGGAGCTACTTTTGGCCTCCTCTTAGAAGCCAAAGCCCAATGTTTGTGAAGAATAACAAGGCTTCTATTAAAACCATCCTTCCAATTTCTCTATAAGAAACCCCTCTCTGGAAAGAGACACAAAAGACACACCAAGAAACACACTGACTCCCTTTTGGCCCAAGGAGCCTGGCCTCCTCCTCTCTCTGGAGCCTCAGGAGAGAAAAAGGAGTCTCTGTTCAACTGAGGCTTCAGAGAAGGTTCTGGAATATTA
>NW_024833437.1:0-251 GCF_019175285.1 Sceloporus undulatus
TAATTATTCGACATGTTCTGGATGGAGTAATGGGCCGTATTTTGGAATTGAAGAATGAAATGGTAGAACTGGAGTATTCTGAATATCATTACTTTGATGACATTTTACAGGACCTTAAGCTGCCCCCTGTAAGTATACTTCTAACATAATATTTCAATTCAATAATGTCAATGCTAACATAGCTTAAATAGAATTACCACCATTAAAAAACCATAGTACTTGAGGTCCCATGGTTTTTGGTATCCATGGGG
>NW_024833437.1:351-1311 GCF_019175285.1 Sceloporus undulatus
TTGAGGGCAGATTTTGGGAACAAAATGATGGATTTTGATATTACCCGCGGATAAGTCGAGGGTCAAACTCAGGGGCATGTAACAAAGTATCTAAACGGAGGGGGGTACTACTTTGTTCTGGACCTTTCCCAAGGATCACAGTCTGGGCATGCAAAATGTGGACACAAACCTCCTATTTTCCTACCTTCCCCACAACTTTCTCCAAGGCTGGTGGCTTGCAAAAAAAGGGGACTAAGACCTCCGATTTCTCTCCTCTCTCTTCCCCCTCCCTTCTCCACAGCTTTCCCAAGGCTCATGGAGAAGTATTACCATATTGACCCATATATATGTCTACCTAGGATTTGGGAGCCCATTTTTGGGCTTAAATTTTTTGACTTATAGACAAATATATATGGTATTTATTTAAATAACAGTGACTGGAATTTTGCAGTTATTCTTGCCACACCATTGTCATATTTACTGTTATTTGAAATAAACAGAACTGGTTTCCCATTCTCATTTTCATTACAAAATTTATACAGTTTTCACCATGAAGCTGTTGAGATCTGGAGGAGCAATGCCACTTCTTGTGGTTTTCAGTATTTAACAGTGGTTTAGATTTACTATTATGCTACAGTTTTCTGTTTCTGTAGTTAAACCTCTCTTTTGTGGCAAGATTCAGAAAAGTATTGCGACTTACCAGGGGAGGTAGAGGCCCAAATTCAGTCGCTTACCAGGTTACAGCAGACACGCTAAATCAGTTGCTGAATGGTAAAGCCACATTTACATACAACACTTACAGTATGCTTCAATCCATGGAATTGAGAATCCACAGATGGCATATTCCATTGGCTCTAATAACACTGTCGGTGCACCACCATTAAAAAACCATAGTACTTGAGGTCCCATGTTTTTTGGTATCCATGGGGGGAGTGCAGACTGGAACCCATGCAAATACTAAGGGCCAACTAAATCCGCAAC
>NW_024833438.1:0-1311 GCF_019175285.1 Sceloporus undulatus
GCAGACAAGACAGATATACATATATGTCAGAGACACATAGTAATAAACATCTCTCTGCATATTCACAGTATCCACAATAGCTGATAACACACACACATTTTTATAATCACATGTATTCCTTCAGGACAGAAGAAGGGGCTGGACTGGACGACCCTTTGAGGTCCCTCCCATCTCTCTGGCATCCTATGTATTCGTTCAGAAGAAGGGGGGACTTGATTACCCTTTAGGGTCCCCTTAATTTATAGCATCATATGCATTCCTCCATCACACATCAAGGCAAAACGCACACACATATATATATGCATGTTTGAATTCACACAAAGAATGTATCTCTACACATATTCACTCAGAACACACACACACACACACACTTAAAACCCCCTCCCCCGGGGTTGCCCTGAAAAAGGAAGGCCACCAGAAAGGAATGGGGTGAAAAAGCAGCTCAGCATCATGGGAAGTTTGCAATCAGTAACTTTTGCATCGCATTGCGCTACTCCCTACCACATCAAACCATTTTGCAACGCATTAGAAAGGATAACGGGAGACAAATGCCAGACTTTCCTTTTTCCCCGTAATGCCCAAAAAGGGGAGGAATGATGCTAAAACTACAGAAGCGTTGTGCAATGGGCTCCCATAGAAATGAATGACGTCTGGAAGAACATCGCGTTATCGCTTTATTGCGCAGTGTTAGTTGCGCAAAAGTGACTGTTTGGGCAGGAAAAATCACCAAAAACTTGCATGTGACAAACTCCATACACAGGTGACCAATGTCTCCTTTGGGCCAATGCAGAGGTCGACATCCCCTTCCTCCCTCTGCACCAAAGGAAGCCCCCTGGAGATAGATGCACTGCAGCTTCCCTACGCAACAGATACCCCATGCCTTCTCAGAGTGGTGGGAGATTAGGGGATGGGGAAATGGAGAGGGCCCTGGTTATGTCCCTATAGCTAGATGTGAAATGAGTGCATCATTTGTTGTAACCTCCTGACCTCCTCAGTGGCCCTCAGAGGAACCTGTCTTCACTTTGCTTCTGGCTACATAAACACAGCTAACCCTGGCTCTGTCTGGCTCTGTCTGGCTCTATCTTTCTCTGGCTCTGTCTGGCTCTGTCTGGCTCTGTCTGGCTCTATCTGGCTCTGTCTGGCTCTATCTGGCTCTATCTTTCTCTGGCTCTGTCTGGCTCTGTCTGTCTGGCTCTATCTGGCTCTGTCTGGCTCTGTCTGGCTCTATCTGGCTCTATCTTTCTCTGGCTCTGTCTGGCTCTGCCTCTATCTTTCTCTGGCTCTGTCTGGCTCTATCTTTCTCTGGCTCTG
>NW_024833439.1:0-1311 GCF_019175285.1 Sceloporus undulatus
TCTTTAAGCAGAAGCTGGATGGCCATCTGTCGGGGATGCTTTGATTTAGATTTCCTGCATGGCAGGGGGTTGGACTGGATAGCCCCTGTGGTCTCTTCCAACTCTATGATTCTATGAAAATGGGGTCAAAATTGATTATTTCTTCAGTGCAGATGCAGCCTAAGAGGGAAAAATTAGGCAGCAATAATTTTAGCAACTAAAATAAGCAAGAAACCACTTTTGTGATAGCAGGAAACTACTTTTGACAACAGTTATCCCTTGAACTCACAGGACAAAACTGAAAAAATACAGAAGTATAATTTTAAATGCAAATCTAGGAGATCGTCCATTCTTCTCTTCAAGCCATATTTTTTTACAATGATCTGGTGACCCTTTCTCCTATATCAGTCACTATGTGTCAGATCATTTTGCTCTATTTTCCAAAGCATTTTTACCCTTGTAATTTCATGTTCAGAAACATGAACACAATGACAAGGATTCAAATCGTTTCATATGCTCAATGGGACACTAGCCTCACATGGCACACCTCCGTTAAAATGGTACTTATGAAATAGATAAAGCAGAAATACCCATAAAAGAATTTTCTCTCACAGTCAATTAATGGTATTTAAATAAAACAAACATGTTTAAATGCCTAAAATTCTTGTAAAGTCACTATTATACAAGGTTTCTTACTTGGATTTTGCCTCTTGCAATAACGAAGGGTCATCTGTAGCCAAATATACTCGTTTTTTGTCAATATGCATTCTGCGGGAGAGAAGCTGGAAACGCTCTTCAACATGCACCATGTATTCTTCGATAGGATGGAACGCTGCTTCTGTACCCACTTTGTCTGTTCTTCGGACATGTATGCTGAAATGTTTTTTAAAAGTTTTGAATTTCTCTTGTAATTGTTTTGGATTTTGGTTTTTCCTTTTATCTGATTGAACCTTTAAACAAATTTGCACCAGTAAACAAATTTCTTTCAAAAATTATACCTCTGCAATTACAGGGCATGGCAGAAAAACAACTTTTGCCCTTGAAAACTTGACGTAACTGTTATGCTTTTTTAAGGCTAAGTATGGGGAGGATACATGAAAAGGCTCACATGGATTTTAGGCTCTTATCATTTTGCATATTCCTCACCAGTTTCAAATTTAGCTGACAATTTGTAAGATGTCTGTGTGTGAAGAAACAGTATATACATCCTTATATTCCAATATGAAATATTTCCTAACTCATTTAAGATAGGCCTATTTTTGTCATATTGTTTTAGAAATATATAGTATGCTGGTTCAATGAAACACTACAAAAGTTGAGAAATTTATGCCC
>NW_024833440.1:0-1311 GCF_019175285.1 Sceloporus undulatus
AGACCTTCCCATTGGTCCAAGATTTGCATAGCCCTGCCCTCGACCCCACCCACCATTCCTCTGATCTTCAGGTTTCTCCTTGTCTCCATTCCATGGCTTCTGGGAGGGAGGCGGAGCATCAGCGTGGAAGGAGGGACACAGCACCACCGCCTGGCCATGCCACTGGAATTGCAAGTGTAGATGGAGAAATTACATTTATCCTCTCTCCCCATTGGTCCCAAATTTTCATGGCCCCGCCCTTGGCCCCTCCCACCCTCTCTGCCCTCTCCCCGCCTTCCATTGGGTCTCTGTTTCTGGGAGGGAGGCGGGGCAAAGCCTTGAGTCTGGGAGGAGGGAAGCAGCGCCACCTGGAGGCAGGGAGGCTCTGCGCAGAAGAATGGCAGCTTCATGGAGATTGATGGATGATTCCCAGGAGTTCACCTCCCTTTTGGGGTTCCCTTTCCTTTGCATCCTTTCCAGAGAAGACACACAATTGGAAAACAGACAACTGGTTACTTAAGTGACAAGATATGGCTGAAATGGAGACTTTAACAAACCTGATTCATGGGAAATCAGGAGAAGAGATCAATAAGGAATAGGAATTAGTCAATAAATATTGCAAAAATAGGTGGAAATAGAATGGAAACCGAATGATAAAATAAGAATAAAAGGATCAGAGGAAATGAGGAAGCCATTGTGAATACTGAAGTTAGCCAGGAACACAGCAATAAGCGGAATTCATTTTGAAGGAACAACCGAACAATACAAACGTTATCCATGGAAGTACAAAACGTGAGATATAAAAAGAAGGAGAAAACAGTAAGAATTGAGAAGGAGACAGTTGACTTACTTATTCTAAGTACAGAAATTTCAAATAGCAGGATATAAATACATAGAAGATTAGTAATTTGCATGGATATGATGTAATAATAATAATAATTAGTAATGCTAATAATAATGGCCAGCCCTGGGGCCCATCATCCCCATGGGAGCCTGGAAAAGAAGAGATTCCTGGCCCTTGGTGAAAGGAAGCGAAAGGAAGAAAAACAAGGAAGGAATTGGATGATAGCCAACATGTTTCATAACATGCTGTGTAACTTTACAGCGCTTTATAAATAAAAGGTTATTAATAATAATAATAATAATAATAATAATAATAATAATAATAATAATAATAATAATAATTGTTTTGTCCCAAGAGCAATGCTATGGACTTTGGGTGTAGTAAGGCCTCTGGCTCTCGGGAACACAGCCAGAACAAAAGACTTGTCCACAAATTTCTCAAGTTTCAAAAGCTTTATAACCAGTATAAATAACACAAATAACATGAAA
>NW_024833441.1:0-1311 GCF_019175285.1 Sceloporus undulatus
TCTTTAATTTTTATTATTGCTTGTTTTATTTTATTTCTTTAATTTTTATTATTGCTTGTTTTATTTTATTTCATTAATTTTTTATTATTGCTTGTTTTATTTTATTACATTAATTTTTATTATGAAATATATACACCCCTGCCTTGTTTTTTATTTTTCCCCATTATTTTTTATTATTAAATATATGGAAGTGCATTTTCTATGTATTTATGGCACTTTGAATGCTAACAAGTCTGCCTTTCTTGGACAATTATAGTGATGAGGATAGTGGTGGTGGTGGTGATATTGATATCAACAAGCCTCTGAGGCACGGCCAATGTAACTTGCTGTGATTTTTACAAACTCATGCGCAGTGAAGAAAAACCACAGTCCCTTGACCAAGTACACACTTCTGAGAAGTACAGTGGAACCCGAGGGCAAGTACATTTCTGCCATCTGTCTAGGAATAATGCCAAAATGTCCTCCATTTTGATCATGCTTAAAAAACATGCATTTATATTAACATTTTTTAAAAATCCTCAATTTTTTGCACGTCCTCCATTTTTAAAAAATGTGTCCTACATTTGAAAATGTTGCCCTACATTTGTCCTACATTTGTCCCGGTTTGGAGCTCCTGACTTATGGCAACCCTACCCTAAGGTGAACCTATCATGGGGTTTTCTTGGCAAAATTTAGTCAGAGGGCATATGCCTTTGCCCTCTGAGGCTGAGAGAGTGTCACTTGCCCAAGGCCATCGAGTAGGTTTCCATGGCCAATGGGTCATTCAAACAAGTGAATTGGCTGTAATTCCATTTTTGGACATTAGTCTTGTGATTAACTACTGTATATTATAAAGGTGTTCTTTTTCTAAACTATGGTAACAAGTTCATGTATATCGAACCAAGTGGTGTTAGCAAAATTTTCTATTACCTGTGTATATAAATAGCTATACATAGTTGTACTTGATAATTTTTATTTACATCATATATGTACCTGGGGTTCTTTAATGGTAGAGCAGGAAGCCTTGTACATGCCTTTATAATTGGACACTTTTCATGATCAGGACCAGGTTACTACTAAGCTAAAATGCCAGACCTACAGATTTCAAAAAATGCTCAAATGTACCTCAGAGATGGCAATTTTACTATGGAATTCTGGGTTGGAGAGTGGGTGGGAGAGGAAAGGTGATAGGTATAAGTAGGAAAAGAGAAGAGAATGTGCAGCCACGTGTGTTCACAAGTACTTCACGGGGATATTTACAGCAGGGAAGGCAAGAACTTATTCCTTTTAGGTTAAAGCACAGAAACCAAAACAACAATAATAAGGATTTGA
>NW_024833442.1:0-1311 GCF_019175285.1 Sceloporus undulatus
CAGGACCTCTGATCTTTCCAGATTTTCATTGCATATTTAAATGTATAGTGAATCACTAATCTCTCTCTCTCACGCACGCACACACACACACACACACACACACACATTATTTCTACCTTTAAAGTTTCCATTTGTCATAGTCAGGCCTGGGCAACCTGTGATCCATCACATCGGAAATTCCAATAGGTTTCTTAGGTGCATGATAAATATTCTGTTTTTATCCTTGAACCTCATCCAGAGTCACATTGCATCGAAGAACTGGTACAGAACCAAACATATCTTACGATATTACTAGTGTTTCAAACAATGTTCCTGAATTTCAATCACTTACCAGGTCCATTTTTTTCTATACAGAGAAAAATATCTGGGATAAACATTATTCAAATAAATCTATTTCATTTTGCTATTTGGGTACATTTATTTTTTCTTTTTGGCCCAGCAACAATAATTTATAGCAGGGGTAGGCAACCTGCGGCCCGGCAAGGCCTTGGGACCGGCCCCAGCCCGGTCCTGCCGCCGATTGCTGCCGGAGACTTTGGCCTCTCGCGTGAGAGCGTGGGGCCTTTGGCCTATCAGGAGGAGGTGGGCAAGGGGGGGGGCAAGCGGCAGGCAACGGGGGCAATTGTCTATAGAAGCCTCCAAAACAAGCATTTATATTAACATTTTTTAAAAAAATCAGCGAATTTTTTTTGCGTGTCCTCAATTTTTTAAAAAAGTGTCCTCCATTTGAAAAGTTTGTCCCACATTTGTCCCAGTTTATTTATTTATTTATTTATTTATTTATTTATTGGCTTCGGCCCCCCAGTTGTCTGAGGGACAGCAACCCGGCCCCCAGCTCAAAAAGGTTGCCTACCCCTGATTTATAGGAACAAAAAGACAACATTTTGCATGGTTTTCTGGTAGGAACATGATGCAAAAAAATTGATATAAATGATCGGATGGTATTCAGCATAGAAGAAACCAGCAGACAACTTTAATCTGCAACTCTGGCATCTGCATATGGTTCAAGGGGACCAAAATGGCCATCTAATCCAATTCCCTGACGTGCAGGAATACAAAATTAAAGCACTCCTGAAAGACAGCAATCCAATGCCTGTTCAAAGACTTCCAAAGAAAGAGGCTCTGTCATCCTCTGAGACCATTTATTGCACTTTCAAATAACTGTTATCATCAGAACAATCTTCCTAATGGTTCTGTGATACCTCTTTTCTTGAAATGTCAATCCACTGGTTCTTATTCCAGGCTTTAGAACAGCAGAAAACAGATTAGCTCCATTTTCTAAAGGGGATCTCTTCAAATATTTTAAGATGA
>NW_024833443.1:0-1311 GCF_019175285.1 Sceloporus undulatus
CCAGGTGAGGCGTCTTCATTGCCCCCCCGTGTGGAAGCTCCAACACCTGAAGCACGCCCCCGGGGCGGGCCGTCTGGAGGCTCCGCATTCAGCTGAATACACCTCCAAGACGTCCTCCCCTGCCCGTCTGTAGCCCGCCTTAGTTAAGTATTTCCCCAACCATGGATCAAACATTGATTGGAACGGAGACTCCAGTCAGGAAATTAGAAGACTAGGATCGAGGGCAGCTATGAAATAACTAGTCACAATCCGAAAGTGCAAAGACATAAAACTGAACACTAAAGTCAGGACTGTCCAAGCTATTCTATTCCCCATCACTATGTACAGGTATGAGACTTGGACTGTGAAGAAAGTGGATAGGCAGAAAATCAACTAATGTCTCATCCACAGGCTCACCACCAGCCGAAGCCATGAGCTACTAACAACAAAATTCTGTCACCTAAAAGAAGGTGATGACAAAATGTATCAAAACACCTCATTTGCAGTACATTATCTGCAAAGTTTACAGTTGTTATTAGAAGGCTAGCCTAGTGTTTTTAAATGACTGTTTATTTACATAAAGTGTATTGGTCGTGCACATTTACTGCCTGAGGCTAGTTCTGTTTATTTGCAAGCATGCCCTGCTTTCAAAGCAAGTAAGTTAAAGAAGCAACCTGAGTAATTGCTTTTTTGGCCAACTCATGCCAACTCATTTTCTGGCCAAATCCCAATTCCTTGGTTCTGACTTTTTCAAAAGAGAGTCTCATGCTCATTATTTCATTGCTTTCAAGATGTGACCAGAACACAAAGTGGGTTTGGATTTAAACCTGCTATTTGTGAATTCTTTGATTTTAACGAATGACTTAAGTAGAATTGTGCTGAGTCTGGATAAATATATACCCCACTCTCTTCCGTGCCAGTATTCTCTGAAGATGCCAGCCACAGATGCTGGCGAAATGTCAGGAATAAACTCTTCTAGAACATGGCCACATAGCCCCAAAACTATGGATGCCGGCCATGAAAGCCTTTGACTTCACTCTGGATAAATTACTTTTGAGGGGGTGTAATGCTCAGAATTCCCCAACCACCATGACTGCTGGCCATGCTGCTAGAGGATTCTGGAAGTTGTAGCCTCCAATTTGATTCTGTTTCAGCAACTCTCTTTTCATATTAAATAACACAGAAATAAAGCTGAATAACACACCCAGTTTGGAAATGTAGGTGATGATGATTGTTATCGTCTACCTTTTGAGAACATCTTGGGTTCAAAACACACGGCAGAAATAATCCAGTTTGAGACCACTTTACCCTGGCTCAATGCTAGGGAATCCT
>NW_024833444.1:0-1311 GCF_019175285.1 Sceloporus undulatus
CAAAGACCTAGCTGTGTGAGTCAGTTTGCAAATAGACCTTCCATTATCATCATCATCATCATCATCATCATCATCATCATCATCATCATCATCATCCAAAGACCTAGCTGTGTGAGTCAGTTTGCAAAGGGACCTTCCATGGTTATTATTGTTATTCAAAGACCTAGCTGTGTGAGTCTAGACTAGAGTAGGGCTGCCCAGTACATGGGCAGGCCTGGTTGTGGCCCAAGGGACTGGTCACTCTGGAAGAGGTGTATTGGGGAGAAATCTGTGTGTGTGGATGATGGCTGTGGTGTGTTTGTATAACTTGATGGCTGTGGTGTGTCTGTGTTGTTGCATGCTTTCAAGTTGTTCAGGACTCATGTCACACTCTCTCAGCCTCACAGAAATGGGGATTGAAAAATGGTTTTTTTCTTGGCAAGATTTCTCTTTGCCATGTTTCTGTGAGGCTGAGACAGTATGACATGCCCAAGGTCACCCTCTGGATTTCATAGCTGAGTTTGCATTCAAACCCTGATCTCCAGAGTCATGGTTCAGTGTTCAAACCATACATGACACTGGTTGTCATACAAAAAATTTACAGGGAAAAATGATGATGGCAGAAGAGTTACAGGCCTATACCCCTTGGAAAATAGTCAAAGGATCATTATTTGCATATTTCTGGATCCTATTACCTTGGATATCAAGCCTGCAAATGTGGAAGGCTGACTGGATTGATCATATATTATGGAATGTAGCTAATAAGAAAACATTTTGAACCCTGTATTAAATTACAGTGGTACCTCGGGATACGAAATACCCAGGTTACGAATTTTTCAGGATACGAATAAATCCCATAGGGATTTATTGTTTCGGGTTACGAACGTTTTTTCGGGTTACGAAAAAACTCCGGCGCTGTTTTAAATGGAGCCGCGGCGGAGCCGCGGCTTTTTCCCCATTAGCGCCTATGGCAATTCGGCTTACGAAGGTTTTTCGGGTTACGAAATTAGCCGCGGAACGAATTAATTTCGTAACCCGAGGCACCACTGTACTTGAATATCATTGTTGATCTGATTAAATTGGACATCAGTATTAGTGAAGTCTGTAATTTTTATTACTTGACAGGTAGTTGGCCACTGCTCACTCTCCTATTTGTTAAGTGACCCATGGCAACCTACCATCATCCTCCATTTTCCTTGAATGTCCTACATTTTGACTAAATGTCCTACATTTCACTGTCCTAAACCTATGGGCGGCCCAAACAGCCTAGCCGACCTTAATTTCGGCCCCTACCTCCTTCCAAGTTGGGCACCCCTGCTTTGGAGGTATGCT
>NW_024833445.1:0-1311 GCF_019175285.1 Sceloporus undulatus
AATATGTCAAGGTGGTTTAACAAGAAGTGGGTTTGCCCTCGGATTAATCTGTTCTTCTCAGAAGTGTGTACTTGGTCAAGGGACTTTGGTTTTTTTCCACTGTGCATGAGTTTGTAAAAATGAGAGTAACTTACATTGGTCGTGCCTCAGAAGCTGGCTCATTTCATCATCATCACTATCCTCTTCCTCCTCCTCCTCTTCTTCCTCCTTGTCCTTCCTCCCTCCTTCCTTCCTCCCTCTTCCTTCCTCCCCCTCCTCCTCCTCCCTTCCTTCTTCCCTCCTTCCTCCCCTTTCCTCCTTCCTCCTTCTTTCCTCCCTCCTTCCTTCCTCCCTCCACCTCCTCCCTTCCTTCTTCCCTCCTTCCTCCTCCTCTGCCTCCCAGCCCAGGCCCAAGTGGAGGAGGAGGTGGGTGGGTGGCTGCCTTGGTGCGCTCTCCCCCGCCCGCGCACCAAGGCAGGAGGCAGGCAGCCACCCACCTCCACCTCAGCCTCCTCCTCTGCCTCCGCCTCCCAGGCCCAAGGAAATGCCCAGCGCGGAGGCACGCCAGGTGGAGGAAGTGGTGGGTAGCTGCCTGCCGGTGCCTGCTGTCTTGGCGCGTGCGCGCGCGCGCGCAGGGAGCACCAAGCCAGGCAGGCACCTCTGCCTCCTCCTCTGCTTGGGCCTGGGCTGGGAGGCAGAGGAGGAGGAGGAAGGAGGGAGAAAGGAAGGGAGGCTTGGAACGGAGGAGAAGGAAGTGCACCTCCTGCGCACACCCGCGCCCCCTCCCCACCTCCTCGCCACCCTCCCCCCCACGCACTGCCTCCTCCTTTGCTTCCAGAGGAGGAGGAGGAGGTGGGTGGCGCAGCCACGCGGGGAGGCAGGGGATGGTGGGTTGGCGCCGTGCGGGCAAGCCGGGGGCAGGGGGCCAAACCGGACTGTGACCGTGATGGGCCCCCCAAAAGCGGGTTTGTCACGGGAGCCACCGGGTTATGGCATCCCTAGTCAGAGGGCTCTTAAGCCTCACTAAACAATAAGGCCCAGAATTCCACAGGAGACAGCCGTAGTAGTAAAAGTGGAAAGTATTTGATACTCATGTAGTTGTGATTTCCATACATGTGTGGCCAATCCTACAAAGATGAAGTGTGCATCTGTAACCTCAAATTTGTGCCTCCATATTTGGGCCAGCGTTTCATATTTGGAAGACAGGAGTTACAGTTTTGAAACAGTAGCATGCTATTACAGGATAAGATGGAGGAAGCATGGCAAAGGCATACCCACCATTTTACAGTTACTCAGTTCTTGGCAAATATGATAAACAAGCTTTCTTTGAAT
>NW_024833446.1:0-1311 GCF_019175285.1 Sceloporus undulatus
ATGACCAAGTAAATAATTGATCATCTACTGGCCTTTCATTGCACCCAATACCCTCCTATTGCTAGAGTCAATTCTCTTTATCACATAATCAATTTAACATAGATAGAGAGCATATAACTTGCTATTAAAATCCTTCTCCTTGTCCTTATCTATGTTTTATACACATACATTAGTTATCTAGAAAGAACTCTACAGTAGGATGGGCAACCTTTCCCTGAACTGTTTCACATTTTAAAAAAAAAATGCTTGACCATTTTCTAGCTAACTTACAGGGACAGGGTGGTTTGCAGAGGGGCTCATTTCTTTTATTCATTTTATTTTAATTTAATTTTTGGCAGTACATTCAGCCCTAGAGAGTCCTGGGGTTAAAAAGAAATGGCTCCCAGACCTGCTAGAGCTGCCCACCCCAACTGGGGTTAACTGCTAAGGATGGAAGACTATTCATTTATACTAGAATAAAAATAGTTTTGAGTGTTTTTTCTGTGCCATATGACAAGAAATTACTGTCTGATAAATAATGCAACTTCAAAAAGAATCAGGAGAGATGGGGAAGTAATGATGAAGGTTTTTCCTGTCTTTGACATATTTATTTTCCTCTCATTACATCACTGTGGTCTGAGAGTAAGCTAATTTTATTCCTTATCTAGGGGACCTGTAAACTAGCCTGAAGCCTCCAGTATGTTGCTGGACTCTTCCATCAATAATGTTGAAATCAGACCGAACTGCCAGTCCAGACAGGTTCTATTGATCCCAAAAATCTATAACCAATATATCCCTTCTAGACAACATGACCAACTCACTAACCCACAAGACACCAAAGAAGACAGTCAAAGGTGCCACATACAACAAAATGGCCTCATAATCTGAGGTACAATGGGACAACAAAGGACCTTAAGATCCTCAGGGAATATTGGTTCACATCTGTCAGACACTCTGCCCTGCTCCCAAGACCAACCTTCCAGAATCTTAGAAATTTTGAAGCCAATCATGTTATCCTGATACCTCTGAGCCCTGGAAGCAAAGGCCAACACTGCCAATCTTGCTCAAATGGACTGGAAGAATCAGCTGTGTGCAAATGGGCTAGGGAATGTGGGGAAATTTTAGGGCTTGCCAACTACATCATTAAGATAAGGGTATGGGTGCTCCCCTCTCCTGCTGTTCATGGCAGCCACCTAGCCTAAGGCTTGAAGGTTGGGTTGGGTTGGTTGGTCTGAGGTAAAGGACACCGTGGCCTGTTACAGCCAGCCAAAATAAAGCTGCTTCGAGTCACAGTGGAGGTATGGTGTTTCAATGATGCATGCGTCCTAACAG
>NW_024833447.1:0-1311 GCF_019175285.1 Sceloporus undulatus
CCAGGGGAAAAGCCTCCTGGCCATGCCCGGACAAACTCACAAATAATCAAATTTGCGCACATTAAACCTGTGAAAGTGGAGGGCCGACTGTATTTCAATACTGTTATGCAATGACCAGCTGGGATGGCCATTGCTTGAGTCAGTTTTGGGAGAGAACGTGGTAGAGGACAGTTGGTTCTATCAGGCTAATGCAGGGAGCAAACCTATTGCCTTCCAAACTGAACTCCATATGACATGACTGAAGCATTACCTCTAAAGGATTTTTTAGCTTCCACAAACACGCTCGCAAATCCTTTTAAGATAAATGTGACAATTTGCGTCTTTTTAAAGTAAAGAAGTTTGGAAATAATTTATGAAGAGTTGTGTCTTTGTCAGTTTTGTGGCAACAGACATAACATATGAACCTGTAAAGATGCCTTTATAAGAGGCTCTGAAACCAGCCTATTCAAGGAAAGCATTGTGCAGGTTTAATAGTGAATGATACCCTTATACCCAGTGCCTTCCAAAGTAGATGCATCCAGTGTTCAAGTCTCACCAATTAACCAGATTCAATAACATCCCCTCCCCTTCCATATCATCTTAAACATCATCTCATGGCAGCATACAACTCACCTCACCAACTAAAATGCTCTGCTTCACAGCATTTACCAGTGCTGCGCTGGTTTAGTTTGTCTAGACAGCTATCTAATCAAGAAACATTACATTTCACTTGCTGCATGAGAGGTTACTTTGAAAGGCACTTCTTATTGAACCTGAATATGTAGCACTTTTAAATCGTCTAGGCAGATCTATTTAAGTGAAATTTTAGTGCATGTATTAGATTCATTGCATATGTATGCTGCTAAATAAAGTTAAGAAATCGACAGGTCCTGCAGAGAGGTTAATGGTAATATATATAATTGAAAAGAAACTTTAAAGTGATCTTTTAATTACAGGTTTTGAATATCGATTTTCATTCTAAAGTCACCTGTGTGCTACTTGGAACCGTTTCTCGTATATACATGTAAGAGCTGCCATCAGGGGAAGAGACATGACAAATTTCTGAATGAATACAGCTGCCTTTTGAACCTTCAGTGTATTCTGCATTGAATGTCACGATGCTTTCCATATGCAAGTATGAATCAGTCCAGCGTACCCAAGAGGAAAGATGAACCATCAAAGCAGAGGGAAAATTTTTATATTTGCCAAAACCTGATATCAAAAGCGAACCCTTACGTTTAGAATTCAATATGTGTCTTACTGTATTGTAAACAAGCATTGAATTTGAAGTCGAAGGCTTTCATGGCTGGCATCCATAGCTTTTTGTGGGTT
>NW_024833448.1:0-1311 GCF_019175285.1 Sceloporus undulatus
GTCTTCAGTCCAGAGCATGTGGGCTCTATAAACCCCCTACACACACCAGCTGCACCTTTCTCTGCCCCAATGAAGGATTGAGAGTCTCTAGGGAGAAACTTCTCCCATTGCACCTGACTGCCCTGAGAGCAGCAACCGAGAGACCTCTTGCCCACACTGGCCTTTTCTGCAAGGCCAGCACGGTTGAGAGGCTTCTCAGTCGCTGCTCAGTCAGATGCTCAGTTGCTGCTCAAAAGGTGACTGGGTGCAAAGGGATCAGCAACTGAGATTGGTTGTTTTGAACTTGCAGTACAACAATAGACCTAATATCAAGAAATATGCACTGGGGTGATGCTCTAGGGTTGTCATCCAAAAGGAAAGGGGGTGGTAACCCCAAAGAACTGGGAGACCACTGGTCTACATGATGTATCATGAACATGATACATCATGTAGATATCAGTACATGAGAAAAGACTCGATTTGGTAGATTTTGAGCCAGCTGTGTCATGTATGGCAAAAATCTCTAATGTGTTCTTAGATCTTCGGCTACATTGATGTAATCGTACCTTGCATTAGGCAACATTAATATGATCATAGAGCTTTGGCTACATTGAGTAAGAAGTGTTGTGTCGTAACCAAAAGGGAGTGCCTACTTGGAAGCAATAGCTCTATTATCTTTTGAACATGTCAGGCTGTAGGTAGGCAAGATGCGGAACTAAGTCTGGAAACCGAATCCCGCAAGGAACATTTGAAATAATGAGTGATGTTTAGTCTGCAGAAAAGATTGCAGAATGACACTTAGTCATAGGGCAATATCACACTACACTGTTAGAGCTCTATTTTTCCACTTTAACGGCTATGACTGCTTCCTGTGGAATCCCGGGATTTATAGTTGAAAGAGTGGCATTTAGAATTCTTGACCAGAGAGCTCTTAGACCTCACTAAACTGCAAACCCCAGAATGCCACAGGAGGCAGCCATAGAAGTGGAATAATAGAGCTATAACAGTGTAGTGTGATATTGTCCCTTCTAGTTCTGTCATCATCTCCCTGCTGCTCTTCAGTCTTCAGTCTGGAAGGAAATGCATCCTGACTTGCCGTTCACTGATATTTTGTGATTGTGAAGCAATTGGAATACAGCTGCCAGTGTTTTTGGGGGTCATTGTTTTGTGTGTGTCTGCACCCAGAGTTATAATAGATACCAGGGCTGTGGAGTCACTATACCAAATCTGAGACTCTTGATTCCTCTATTTTTGTACTCTTTGGGAACCCTGATGCTTAAAAGCTGGTCCTGCAGCCACAACGTTGTGAGTTCGATCCCAGGGCTCCAAGGT
>NW_024833449.1:0-1311 GCF_019175285.1 Sceloporus undulatus
CTTGGCCTCAGAGGGAGCCATCAGGCAGACCCAGCAACATCAGGGACTGCCTGAAGGAAGAGGCCCCTAAAATAATACCTCTGGCAGACATTGACCATGGAGAACCTAGAACACTTCTTAAGGCCTTTGTAAGTCCTCCAACGTTATTCTATGATCAACCTCTGGCAGATGTTGACTGTAGTGTTGGGGAACCTAGAACACTTGTAGGCATTTCTAAGTCCTCCAGCATGATTCTGTTATCAAACTCTGGAATATGTTGACCATAGTGTTGGATAACCTAGAACGCTTGAAGTCATTTCTAAGTCCTCCAGCATGATTCTGTTATCAACCTCTGGAATATGTTGACCATAGTGTTGGATAACCTAGAACGTTTGAAGTCATTTCTAAGTCCTCCAGCGTGATTCTGTTATAAACCTCTGGAATATGTTGACCATAGTGTTGGAGTACCTAGAACGCTTGAAGGCATTTCTATGTCCTCTAGAGTGATTCTGTTACCAACCTCTGGTATATGTTGACCGTAGCGTTGGAGAACCTAGAACACTTGTAGGCATTTTTAAGTCCTCCAGGGTGATTCTGTGATGATCCTCTGACAGACATTGGCCATGGAGAACCTAGAACACTTCGTTTGGCATTTGTAAGTCCTCCAACGTGATTCTATGATCAACCTCTGGCAAATATTGACCATAGTGTTGGAGAACCTAGAACGCTTGTAGGCAATTTAAGTCCTCCAGCTTGATTCTGTGATCACCTTCCAACAGAGGTTGACTATAGAGTTGCGCCGAAGGACCTGGAGGGTGACAAAGCTGACCGTGTGCCCCCCCGCCCACTCTCTGTCCCGCTCTTAGCAATTCAGACGACAACATGCTGAAGAACATCGAGCTCTTTGACAAGCTCTCCTTGCGGTTCAACGGCCGCGTCCTCTTCATCAAAGATGTCATCGGGGACGAGATCTGCTGCTGGTCGTTCTACAGAGAAGGGCGCAAGATCGCGGAGGTGTGCTGCACGTCCATAGTCTACGCCACGGAGAAGAAGCAGACCAAGGTGAGCCATGCAGGAATACATAGGATCCCAGTCAGAAGGGGTTACAAAGGGCTATATAGTCCAACCCTCCTTTGGCCATGCAGGAATACATAGGATCCTAGAGTCAGAAGGGACTGCTAAGGGCCATATAATCCAACCTTCCTTCTGCCATGCAGCAATATATAGGATCCTAGAGTCAGAAGGGGCTACTAAGGGCCATATAGTCCAACCTTCCTTTTGCCAATCAGGAATACATAGGATCCTAGAGTCAGAAGGGATTACTAAGGGCCA
>NW_024833450.1:0-1311 GCF_019175285.1 Sceloporus undulatus
GAAGCAGCTTTATTTTGGCCTGTCTGTAACAGGCCATAGAGATGGATAATATATTATGATGGAAGTTTGAATGGTCAAGGTAACCTTATTCCCAATTGTGCACCCACTCAGAAAGAAAGATCTGAGATACGAGTAATATGGTAAACTGGTGTAACATTTATTTAAACCCAAACATGCAATGGTTCCTCCCTAATGCAGAATTCAATTGAGGCTTTCACTGACCTTTTCCTCAATGAACAAGATAAGTACTCAGATTCAGATGCTTTCCTGTAATTCATTGACGAGCTAGATATTGCTGACCACAGAGACCTTCCTAGGCTAGCCCCCAAGCTCTGTGACTGTATAGGGAATGCATCCTGGCCCAGTACCAATTGTTCTTCTCTCTGTACCCAAGCCTACCCAACCAGCAAATCAGGCAATTCTCTTTTAACCAAAAGTTGCCCAATGGATACTCATCATTTAGGTTTTTCTGCCCATTTTATCCGGCCAGTGTGACCAAGCTAAATATTAACAGGCACCATCACTGTCGATCTCCCTAATGCTATAATCAGTGTGAGGTAGGCGAAATCTGCACCATAACATCTTTTTTCAAAGAAAGAAAAAAAAGAAAAGAAAGAAAGAAAAGAGAGGAAGAAAGGAAAGGAACAGAAAGTCAATCAGCTGATGTAGGCTAATAATACCTACCCAGTTCTGATGTAACCAGCCTTTGGGTACGATTTTGTGTTCTGTGCAGCAAGCAGAGAAGCTTAAGCTGGGGCAGATGGATTCATAAGCCCCCTTCAATTCCATTCTTGATATTTCCTTCTCCATTATCTCTTTCTGGGAGAGTACAAACTACCCCACTATTAGACTCCAGCACATGACACAGGGCAGGAACATGATTATGCCAGTTAATGAATATATGCATCTGGTAATGGAGAGGTATTAGTTTTGTAGACTTCTGTAGTTTTCTAGGCTAGCAGGGTTGCAAATTGTTGGATATTTTGCTTCCACATAGGGCAATACATACTTCTGTTGCTTCCCCCTCCCATATAAGAGATTTAGAAAACAATGTTGAGATGTTATGTTAGATTGTTATTCAATAATATTATCATCATAAGAAAATATTGTCTATCACACTTTTTGACTTTTAGGAAGAATGTGTTCATGGAAAAACCTTGGTGTTGGTTATAAAAAATCTTCTGCAAAACCAGCATTTGGGGGTAAAGTGCAGTTTGTGGAAATTACAATTATTTTTGTGCACAAACTTGGAGGTTTTGCATTAAAAAAAAAACCCCTCCAGATTTTTTCCAATATTTTTTCATAAAGTAC
>NW_024833451.1:0-1311 GCF_019175285.1 Sceloporus undulatus
AATCCGTCAGGCAAAAATCACGCCTGTCAGGACTGGACGCGAACGGGTGAGCGCCGGGGGACGGAACGGGATGGAACGGGGCCCCTTGGAGGACGTCTGCGTGTGCGATAAAATCCGTTTTTGGGCGGTCGCGCGCGCACACGAGAGTCCTCCTCCCGTCCCTAGAACATTTACGTTTCTGTGTGTGATAAGGTCCCTGGTTGTTTGATCATGCACAACTAGAACAAGAAGTCCTTTTATACAGTTGGCTTGCCTCAACTGTGGGCTTGCCATCCGCAGACAGGAACATCTGTGGATGCCCCACCACATTCTCCTGAATGGCAGTGCATGCACATGGCTGTACTAGAACAACCATGCATGTATCACACCACAATTAAAACCAACAAAACTTGAGGTCCTGCAGTTTTTGGCATCTGCAGCTGGGTTGAGAAATGAACCCCCATGGATATGAAGGGTTGACAGTACCTCCCCCTATTCCAGGCACAGAATCACTTAAGTCAGTGATGCCCAAACTCTAGTCTTACAGGTGTTTTGGACTTCAGCTCCCAGAAACCTGGCCCATTGGACAGGATGGCTGAGGCTTCTGGGAGCTGAAGTCAAAAACAGCTGGCAGACAAGAGCCTGGACATCACTGCCTTAGGTGCTTGGAAGTTATTTAGTGCTATCACTTGCAGTTCTGGGGCTAGATGGGGCAACTGGACAAGCCAACCACAATCTGCACTTCTGCCTACTCAAAAATGTAATGATGAACTCAGCTTCTCCACTGACAGTGTAACATGAATTGGGGGGGGGGGGGGGGGAGTGTGGTACTCCCTTGCAACATCACAGAGAATAAAACACTGAATCTAGCTAATATAGCTAATATTAGAACATGCTGATAGTTAGGAACATTTAACAATAAGTATTGTGTTAGGTGATTTGATGGCACATGCACACATTTTGCCCCTTTAATCCCATAATCAGGATTCACATGCTCAGATACCATTTGCTAAAATAAATTCTTAGTCCTTTTGAGTCAATAAATTATTAGGCTGATTAGGTGTTGTCATTATCAAAGCATCAGATCCAGTGCATATAGAGTGGCAAAGTAACACATGAAATGGCTATAATCTGACTCCCCATCCACCCCAAATAATTATGCATGCTGTTCATGGAACAACTTTTCAGGTTATTGACTAACACCAACTTTAGTAGTTTACCTTTCTAAATTCAAATCCAAAATATTAATTTTCTATCCTAGGATCACATAAATAGCTTGTTTTGTTTTGTTGTTATATATATATATATATATATATATATATATATATATAT
>NW_024833452.1:0-674 GCF_019175285.1 Sceloporus undulatus
CTTGAAAGGGCTCCGGCCTAAGCAGGCTTTGTCTGAAGATACTTGTAGATCCCATCTGATCTTGGAAACTGAGCAGTGTCAGCTGTGGTTGGTACTTGGATGGGAGACTGCCAATGAATACCAGTTGCTGTAGGCTATATTTCAGAGGAAGGAACTGGCACCGTAAACTGGCAAGCAACTTCAAAGCATGTTCATACACAAAAAAGTTAAAAGAAAGAAAGAAAGAAAGAAAGAAAGAAAGAAAGAAAGAAAGAAAGAAAGAAAAGTGCTCCAGGGCCTAGAACAAATATTTTTGTCTGCCTACAGGATTTAGGGACTTGTAGTGGAAAATAATTTTCTCAAAGTCTGCTCTAATCCAGAAACAGTCTTTAATATGTAAAGCCTGAAATATTTCAAGGTTAATTCAAGATTAGCCCTCTCTCATGTTACGATGCTCAGCCATAGTTTGATTAAGGTGTGCCCTCTGATAAGTGAGTTAACACAGCAAATCTATATTATCTAGGGAAGCTCACAGCTATGGAGAGCTCTACAGATTCCCATTCTCCAGGAACTTGGCAAAGACTGAGTTTGGGCAACTTCTGGAGGAACAGCACTTCCAGAAATAGAATGAAACCGTGGTACATGCTCTGGTAACCTCTCGTTTGGACTTCTGTAACGCGCTCTACATGGGGCAA
>NW_024833452.1:774-1311 GCF_019175285.1 Sceloporus undulatus
GAAAGACCTCCATTGGCTGCCCATTCGCTTCCGAGCGCAATACAAGGTGTTGGTTATTACCTATAAAGCCCTAAATGGCTTGGGCCCAGGGTACTTGGAGGACCGCCTCTCCCCATACACTCCGCCCCGCACTCTCAGGTCAGGTGGGAAACATCTCTTGTCTATTCCAAGTGCTCATTATAGTGCAACACAGAGGGCATTTTCAATCTCAGCCCCCAGATTATGGAATACCCTGCCCGACGAGCAACGCGCAGCCTCATCCCTTGATGGATTTAAGAGGATGCTAAAAACTTTCCTTTTCCATCAAGCTTTCCCCTCTATGAGTTGATGTTTTATTATCTGTTTTTAGATTGTTATTTGATATTTTAACACTGTTTTTGCTGTTTTTATACTGTTTTTTAACGTGTACACCGCTATGATCTTGAAAAAGGAATAGCGGTATATAAGAATAAAGTATTATTATTATTATTATTATTATTATTAGTATTAGTATTGCAAAGGTAAGTTTTATTAAGATATTAATGAAGGATATTAAAG
>NW_024833453.1:0-1311 GCF_019175285.1 Sceloporus undulatus
AAGTAAGCTAATTTGCCCCCAACAGTCTGGGTACTCATTTTAGCAACCTCAGAAGGATGCAAGCCTGAGTCGAGCTTGGGCCCTTTTGCTGGTCTTGAACTTGCAACCTTGTGGTTTTGAGTAAATGCCTGCAGTACAGGCATTTAACCACTGCGCCACCTGCATCCTTGAACTAAACATTCTGCATCATCATCATCATTATCATTATTCTTTATTTATATAGCGCTGTAGATGCATCAGAAAAAAATGTCCAAGCACTTTCTCAGAGGAACGTACACATATGTGAAATGGAAACAGGATTCCAGCCACAGTCAACTATTTATGGATTTGAGGAAAAGGAACAAAAATATCGCCATATATATATATATATATATATATATACTAAATTGTTATATCTGCCAGCTATTACCATGTGTTCTTGGCCTACAAGGAGCCCTAGTGGCATAATGGTTAAATGCCAGTACTGTAGCCACTCATTCACAAGCCATAAGGTTGTGAGTTCAGTCCCAGACATGAGGACAAACGAACAATTTATATAAAAGTACATGTGATTATTTACATGTATAGATGCAATATTACAAGTGATTTGCATTATTTAAAAAGAATTACGACATTCCTTAGTAGGGAAGACGGTGACCACCAAGTGACCTCCATGCCTGCGGAGTCTGCCATTCAAGTATTAATTGTAGATGGGCAAATCCAAGGTCCCTGATCTCCCTCTTTGTGATGCTTTAAACAAGTCTTGGATTGGAAAGTCATTCAAACAGAGAATACAAAAAGGATATCAGGTAATCCCTGAAATAGAGGATTGCCTGATGTGAAAAAATACATGTAACCACCTGGCTGAAGAGAAACATAGGGATCTTTAAACATGCTGCACTAAGATAGAACTATTATGTTCAGAAAGGAATGAAAAACAAGAAAAAAGGTAGGATATGTACAGTAGTTTATGAGAGCCAGCATGACATAATGGTCTGAGTGTTGGACTATGACTCTGGAGAACAGGGCTTGAATCCTGGCTTGGCCACATAAACCACTGAGTGACCTCTTAGCCTCAAAGAAGGGCAACTGGAAACCTGCTCTGAAGAAACATGCCAATAAAGCCCTCTGATAGCGTCACCTTAGGGTCACCATAAGATGGAAATGACTTGAAGACACACAACAACAACAAATATAGTTTATAGGCTTATAGTTCTCATTGAATTTTCTAATAGAGATAGAAAGAAAATACAAGAGAAGGACATTTATAAGATTAAGAGATATACCAGCGATAAAGAACTCATTAAAATCTTGAATATTAATTGTTGTTGT
>NW_024833454.1:0-1310 GCF_019175285.1 Sceloporus undulatus
TGGTTAGTAATTTAAAATATGCATTTACTTTGAGGAAGCCACGATATATATTAGAATTAAATAATATAATATAATGTTTTAGATTTACATAGTTGTTATTTTTAATGTTTATTTTGTTTTGTGATTTGGTATTGAAACCAATTTTTCATGTACATTTGTTTATATGTTTGCAATGTTTGTAATGTGATGTCTGTTATTAATAACATTTTAAAAAATAAAAAAATAGGGAATAATGTTTAGTCCCTCAATATCCCACAGCATCCCTTTGGTGAAGTGAAGGCCATTTTGCCACTGTTGGATCCTCTCTGAGCCATTGCAGGGCCAAGGGATGCTTTTTTCCCACGAAGCCTTCTCAGAGCCTCAAAAGGCTGGAAGAGGGGCCACAAAAGCCAGGAAACTGAGGGCTAAGGACCATTTAGGGGCAAAAAGCATTAATCTCCATGGCTCCTTCCCACAAAATTCTAGAACTGGCAGTTTAGGATTGGATATTTAGAATCCTTACAAATTAAAACTTAAAATTCCAAGATTCCATAGGAAGTTGTTATGACAATTAAATTACGTATAAAAGGGAACTAGGAATGGTAGTACAGCACAAGTTGAACATATGTCAACAGTGTTATGCAGCAGCTAAAAAGGCCAATGTGATCCTAGGCTGTACCAATAGGAGTATAGTGTCAAGATCAAGGGAAGTAATAGTGCCACTCTATTCTGTTTTGGTCAGGGCTCACTTGCAATAATCCTGTGTCCAGTTCTGGGCACAACAATTCAAACAGATATTGAGAAGCTGGAGCATGTCCAGAGGAAGGAAACCAACATGGTGAATGGTCTGGAAACCATGCTCTCTGAGGGATGACTTAGGGAGCTGGGTATGTTTAGCTTGAGGAAGAGAAGGTTAAGAGTGGATAGGACAGTCCTGTTCAAATATTTGAAGAGATGTCATATTCAGGATGGAGCAGGCTTGCTTTCTGCTACTCCAGAGAAAAGGACATGGAATAATGGATGCAAGCCACAGGGACAAGAGATTCCACTTAAACTTTAGGAGTAACTTCCTTAGAGTAAGAGCTCTTCAACAGTGGAATATACTCCCTCAGAGTTTGGTGGAGTCTCTTTCTTTGGAGGTCTTTAAACAGAGGCTGGATGGCCATCTCTCGGGGGTGCTTTGAATGTCTATTCCTGCATGGCAGAAGATTGAACCGGATGGTCTTTGTGGTCTATTTCAACTCTTTGATTCTATAATTCTAAAGTGGAATCATAGCGCTTTGACAGTGAATTATGAAAGGGCCCTCAGTCTTCACAGGAAGGGCAATGGA
>NW_024833455.1:0-792 GCF_019175285.1 Sceloporus undulatus
TAAGCACAGATGTGCCTACAGTGATGTGGGGATGGTAGTGTTCTTCCTGAGGTTCTGGCTGGTAGAGAACCTCCGTTTCCTTCAGACTGACTTCCAGCCCAAAGAGCTCTGCAGCTGTTGCAAAACAAAATGTGAGGCGCTGCAGAGCTGCTTCCGTTTGGGCAACGAGGGCAGCATCGTCATCAAAAAGCAACTCACGGACTAGATAGTTTAGAGACTTAGTGCGGGCCCTCAGGCGGCTTAAGTTAAACAGGCTACTATCAGTATGGTAGCGTATGTAAATGCCATCTTCTTCTTCTTTGAGATCTGCCATAGCCCTTTGGAGCATCATGCTGAAGAAGATGGTAAATAGAGTTGGAGCGAGAACACAACCTTGTTTCACATTCACACCGTTAGTGATTAGAAAGGGCTCCAAGAGAGTGTTGCTGTATCTGACTTGACCTTGCTGGCCTTCATGTAGCAGGATGATCATTTGGAGAAATTGGGGGGGGGGCATCCTAGTCGTTCCAGGATCTGCCACAGACCTTTTCTACTCACCGCGTCGAAGGCTTTGGTGAGGACATAGAGTCCTTTGTTCTGCTCTCTACATTTCTCTTGCAGTTGTCTGAGGGCAAATGCCATCTCTGTAGTGCTCCTATTAGCTCTGAAGCCACATTGGCTTTCGGGGAGGAGTTCTTCTGCAATAATTAATAATAATAATAATAATTAATTTGTTTTATTTATATACCGCTATTCCAAAGATCATAGCGGTGAACAGCAAGTAAGTTAATTAGCAAGTAAGCTAATTTGCCC
>NW_024833455.1:892-1310 GCF_019175285.1 Sceloporus undulatus
GCTGTTCACCGCTATGATCTTTGGAATAGCGGTGAACAGCAAGTAAGTTAATTAGCAAGTAAGCTAATTTGCCCCCAACAGTCTGGGTACTCATTTTAGCGACCTCGGAAGGATGCAAGCCTGAGTCAAGCTTGGGCCCTTTTGCTGGTCTTGAACTCGCAACCTTGTGGTTTTGAGTGTATGGCTGCAGTACAGGCATTTAACCACTGCGCCACCAGGGCTCCAATGGCAGGAACTCATCTGTTCAGCAGTATCCTTGCGAGGATTTTTCCAGCGATGGAGAGCAGTGTTATACCTCGGTAGTTCGCTCCTTTTTCCTTGTACAGGGTGATGATGATGATGACTGCGTCTGGGAGATCTGATGGCAGTTCGCCTTTTTCCCAGCGACTCATAAGGAGTTTGTGGAGTTTAGCATGGA
>NW_024833456.1:0-1310 GCF_019175285.1 Sceloporus undulatus
CAAATTAGCTTACTTGCTGTTCACCGCTATGATCTTTGGAATAGCGGTATATGAATAAAAACAAAAACAAATTATTATCCTAAGTCAGAAATGACTTGAAGGCACACAACAACAACAACAAAGCTTTAGCAGAAGGGTGGCCAAACTGAAGACCTACAACTCCCATCATCTCCAAACAGTGGCTGTACTGGCTACTGCTAATGGAAGTTTCAGTGCAATACAATGATATAGAGGGCAACATGTTTAGTATAGTGTCCAGACTGGGAGAAGTAATAGTACCCCTCTACTCAATTTTTGTCAGACCTTGCCCAGAATACAGTTCTGGGCACCACAGATCAAGAGAGATACAGACAAGGTGGAATGTGTTCAGAACAGTATGATTAAGAGAGCCTGGAAAATAATCCATGTGAGGATCATCTTAGGGAACTGAGTATATTAAGTTGGGAGAAGAGAAGACTGGGAGGGGTTATGACTTCTTATCATTTGCTATCAAGTCCTTTTTAGCTTATTTGAAGATCCCCCCTCACCAACTGCCCTGCTCAGCTCTTCCAAACTCAGCACTGTGGTTTCTTGACAGTCCATTCACTTTTACTTCATTTTTCTACTTTTATTTCATTTTTTTCATCCAAGGAAATCTACAGCAGAGGCAGAATTTGATTGCGCTCACTGCCACAAATTGTTGAAACATCAGGGGCTTAGCGTTGGTGTTTTCTGGAGGATTCTTTTTTTCAGGAGGAAGCCCACAGTCCTGTTCCAATAATTTCCTAAGACTTTTCAGTATGGACAGTGACAGAACCATGGCAGTCACCTGCAACACTTGTGGGATGTTTGTCTTCTTGCCTACAGAAGTGGAGAACTTCACATGCCCCAAGTGCAAGTTGGTAGCCCTCTTGGAGGAGAAAGTCCAGCAGTTGGAGTCCAGAGTAGCTACACTTCAGGATATTAGGGAACAAGAGGATTTCCTGGACACAACAGAACTAACAATCCTGGACGAATACCACACAGAGGAAGATGCTGGAGTCGAGGAGGTCACTTCACATGCACAGAAGGCAGACAGCTGGAGGAATGTCACACAGAGAAGTAGGCCAAGAAGGGATTGTTCGGGGAGCTTGCAGCTAGAGAATCGATTCGAAGCTCTTTCCCTTATCAAGGAGGATGAAGAAGAGCAGCATTGACAGACTTCAGGGACAGAGCAGGGGAACTAATGATACTGCAAGACACAGCCTTCAGAACATCAAAAGGGATTACGAGGCGCTTGGTAGGAAGCTGAAAGGAATGGATGTACAGGTTGTCATCTCGTCTCTTCTGCC
>NW_024833457.1:0-777 GCF_019175285.1 Sceloporus undulatus
TTCCTTCTTATAACCCCCCAAGGGTCCCCCAGAAGACCTTCCAGCCATTCCTCTGAATGAATAAGGGCTCTCCCCACTTCCCTTCCTCCCTCAGCAAAGACTGTGAGGGCAGCCATGGCTTCAGGGGCTGAGACTGTGCATACACAGATGCCCCCTCGATGCCCCTCCTCAGCATGTGCAGGGATTGCCAGGGCCTAGATGCTGCTGCTTATTCTGCTGGCAGACTTTGCAGAAAAGGAAGGTATGTGTCGGGGGTTGAGCGGTCTCCCCTTCCTTCCCTCCTTTCTTCCTTTGAGGAGATTGCAATGAAACCTTGGGTTTCATTGCGTTCTCCTCAAAGGAGTCTCCTGGAGTCAGGAGGGAAAGGCAGGAAAGGAAGGATCTAATTTGGAAATATAGCTGTCCCTGTGTGTGTGTGTGTGTGTGTGTGTGTGTGTGTGTGTTTGTCTCTGCTGTTGTTATGGCTAGGAATACAGCTGAGGACTGAGGCGAGAAGACAGGGTCAGTTTTGGGCAAATTCAAAACTTCTGTGCATCAAAGAGTCCATTGTGTTGAAATAGCAAAGAACTTTATTGAGAACACATAGAAATTCAGTTTCTAAGCCAGAACTGCCCACTCCAACCCAAACAATACATTAAAACCCCAAAACATAAAACTCTACCCAATCCTAGCCCCCACCTCCAATTCCCACAGTCTATGCCCCAAAGGTAACAAGGCCCCCTTTGCCATTCCCAGAATATAGTCCCCTTTCTGTGAATACCGGCCTCCAACTTTTTT
>NW_024833457.1:877-1310 GCF_019175285.1 Sceloporus undulatus
TTCCTTCTTATAACCCCCCAAGGGTCCCCCAGAAGACCTTCCAGCCATTCCTCTGAATGAATAAGGGCTCTCCCCACTTCCCTTCCTCCCTCAGCAAAGACTGTGAGGGCAGCCATGGCTTCAGGGGCTGAGACTGTGCATACACAGATGCCCCCTCGATGCCCCTCCTCAGCATGTGCAGGGATTGCCAGGGCCTAGATGCTGCTGCTTATTCTGCTGGCAGACTTTGCAGAAAAGGAAGGTATGTGTCGGGGGTTGAGCGGTCTCCCCTTCCTTCCCTCCTTTCTTCCTTTGAGGAGATTGCAATGAAACCTTGGGTTTCATTGCGTTCTCCTCAAAGGAGTCTCCTGGAGTCAGGAGGGAAAGGCAGGAAAGGAAGGATCTAATTTGGAAATATAGCTGTCCCTGTGTGTGTGTGTGTGTGTGTGTGTGT
>NW_024833458.1:0-1310 GCF_019175285.1 Sceloporus undulatus
CACAAACAATCCCATGACTCACAAACAGTCTCATGGAAGAGGAGACAAGGGAAATGAGCTGAGACTGGATAGGCAAGCAAAAAGCAATAAAAGATTCCCCCCCCCCCCAAGATATGTTTGAGGCAAAGAGACAGTAGGGCCACTGTTCAATAAGTATGGCAAAATGCTAACAGATCACAATAAAAAGGTAGAACTACTAAATACCTATTTTGCTTCAGTTTTCTCAAACAGAGATCTTGGCATGGGATCTGGATTGCAAATCAAGATAGATAGGGTGTTAGTCAGGGAACACATAGCTAACCTAAGTGAATTCAGATCTTCAGGGCCAGATGAACCGCATCCCAAAATACTGAAGGAACTTTTCTCATGTACTCTTGGAACCTTTGCCATCATTTTTTTAGAAATCTTGGAAAACAGGTGTGGTTTGGCAATGGAACCAATTGCCTAGAGAGGTGGTGGGTCTCCTTCTCCAGACATCTTCAAAAAGAGGGTGAACAGCTACTTGTTGGGGATGCTTTAGCTGGAGATCCTGCACTGAGCTGGGGTTGGAATAGATTGCTCATGAGGCTCTTTTTAACTCTATGATTCTGTGACCCTTTTATGACTTTAAGAGAGAGAAAAGACAACCTATGCACATTTCTCTACCAGCATCCAAACTATAGTCAAGCTTTTAAAGCTGATTTGTTAATCAGGTGTGGCTCATTTCCGCAGAGAAGCACCCTGGAGAGTTCCCATTCCAATTAGCAACTACCCAGCTTAGCAAAGGCACTCCAGAGGCAGAATGCTGGGCTAAGCCACTACATCCAAGGCAGGCAAGGCAACTCTAGAAGGGCTCTAATGTAATCAGAAACCCTTCTCTGTGAAACGTGCTTTTTGTCTGCTAGTGGTGACACACAACAGCAACCAGTACAGTGATTCCCACAAACAGACAGCACGCGTAGTGTGGCAGGAAAGGAGACAAATGGTGAACATTAGAGAGGATATTTTCTACTCGAAGGTGTTCTCTATGTGAAAAGCTTATTCCACCCAAGTCCAGTTTAAAAACAGAGAATAATAAGGAGGGACAGCCAGGGTAGAAGTTGACCATCAGTTAGCAGGTGGGCAGCAGACTGAGCAGGTATACAGTCTTCCCCACAACGGTGTAATATGGTATATTTCTCCTTAGATTATGAAATCATATCTAAATTTGCATCTTAAACATTTTAATTAGCACATGTAAATGTTATGCAAAGAATTTGTCCTCTTTGGTGATGCATTTTTAACTTCTTTGGCAATGTGAAAGTGGCAACCCTAGTGAGCTAAAAAAAAAT
>NW_024833459.1:0-1310 GCF_019175285.1 Sceloporus undulatus
CCCCAGAGTGTATCAAAAGACCCACTAGGAGAGCCACTATCAGCCTTGTTTATAAGACAGTGGTGTTTTAAAACTCAGTATACCAAGAAATGATCAAGAGAAAAGCATTCAGCTCCAGGGAAATCTGGCTGTTAGCCTGCTGGCTGAGGAGTCAAAAACCAGAATTAAATAAAAATTAAGATGTTTATTTAGAATATAAATTTAAGAAAAATAATATAGATGATTCATCAATGGAGATATATTTCCTTGCCCAGTTAGTGGATACCCTTAGTATTTCTCATTGGTGCCACCTGATAGACAAATATTGTTGGCTTATAAATTGCTAGTTCACTAAATAAAGAAACTTTAACCAGAATCTGAGATTTGTGACTAGACATAAAATGCAGGAAAGACAAAAACCAGAGAGCACCCAATAACATCTAGAGGAAAACTGAAGACATGTCTTAAAAGTTCTCAATAGATGACTGCTTTATTATACATTTGGGGAGAAAGGCTTTCTACATTAGAGAGTTATCTTCAGATCTTTTTCTTAGTATAGAAATTAAATACTCTCAGCATAATGAGTGTAATAGATTTTAAAAGTTGCTAGTTTACAATAATCTATACTATCACATTATTACTCATAATGATGCCATTGTCACAGATTCATTATCTCATAAGATTCTTTCTCATCCCATTCTAGCCTTCTTCCTATCAAGTGATGAGCCTGATTATGAAATAATGCTTCATGAGACAATGATATGTAGATATAACTTTATAAATGGGAACATTTTATGAAGCAGAAAATTCTATATTGTACAAAATGTGAACTTGCAGTAATAGTTTGGAACAGAGATACATATACTCTATACTAATGTTGTAATCAAATGTACAGTACTATACACCTGATTACAATCAAAAGTTTGTGTTTCACAATCTATGCAACTCTTTGTTATTAGATTCATGTTAAGAAAATGCTGGTGTATTATGTTTCATTTGAATGTGTATGTATAATTATAAGGGGGTGACCCAAAATTTGGTTACTATACTAATTTATTGGAGCAACCTTAGTGCTTCAGATGTAATGAAGACTGATTCAAATTCATTAACATTTCCTTCTGAGTTATTGCTGAGTTGTTGCTGCTGTGATATGTCCTAAGCCTTGTTTATGTGATGGCATTATAGGAGAGTAGCAGAGCAACATCCTTAGGCATAGATCACTTTCCTCCCAAACAGTGTCAAAGAGAGCTAGATGGAGTTTGTAGAGAAAGGGAGTGTAAGTGAAGAAATTTTGATATTACTTTGAAAATTCTCAACTCCCCCATTCTCCA
>NW_024833460.1:0-1310 GCF_019175285.1 Sceloporus undulatus
GGAGACTTTTAAAGGAGCAGAACTGTGTAATAAGAAAACCCTCTCAGAAAAGAGACACAAAGAGACACTCTTCCTTCCTTTTGGCACAAAGAGCCTGGCCTCCTTCTCTCTCTGGAGCCTCAGGAGAGAAAGAGAAGCCTCTGTTTAATTGAGGCCTCAGAGAAGGTTCCGGAAGATTATTCCCCATAGTCACAAGCAGCACAAAATGGCAGCCAGAAAACAAAATGGCCACTGGAACACAAAATGTGAGTCTGAGGCAGGAGGCGGGGTCTTCCATCTGCTCTGCCCCCATTGGCCAGCCTCAAAAAGAGGCAGAGCTTCTGCTTCTCTATTTAGCTCTGTGTGCGGAAGAGTGAGAGAGGAGAGTGGAGTGAGAGCAGAGAGACAAGGCCTGGAACCACTAGGCTTCACTGCTGCCCTGAGGTCTGGCTGGGCCTGGCTTGGGTCTACTGCTGCTGGTGCTTTCCTTTGGCCACTGCCATTAAAGTGGGGAGGAAGGAGGCCCAGCAGCCCTTCTAGGCAAGTCCCACTCTCTCTGAAGGTGGGAGACTGGGACTCCCCAAAGGGGATTTCAGTGCTTTTAATGGTGGCTCTCATGATGTAGGAAAGATGAGGATGATGATGATGATAATGATGATGATGATGATGATGATGATGATATCAGGCCTGGGGGGGAGAGGATAGAGCTGCAGCCAGACCTTAATAATCATTAATGCCACCCCCCCCCCCCCAGTCATTCTGAGGCAGAGGCATCCAGTTTGTCTTCCGGTGGTCATTTTCTCTTCAAGCAGCCATTTTGTGTTTTAGGCCATTTTGTCTTCCGGCAGCCATTTTGTGCTGCTTCTGACTGTGGGGAATAATGTTCCGGAACCTTCTCTGAGGCCTCCTCAGTTGAACTGAGAGACTCCTCTTTCTCTCCCTGAGACTTCAGAGCCAGAAGGAGGCTAGGTTCCTTTGGCCAAAAGGAAGGCAGTTTGTCTTTTATGTCTCTTTTCTGAGAGGTTTATTATTATTATGATGATGATTATTATTATTATGCACAAACATTGGGCTTTGACTACTATCCCTGTTTTTTATTTATTTATTTATATCTTACAATATATATACATTCATAAAGCAAATTAAAAAAAACATAAGAGAAAGGCAAAGGAAAAGGGAATTAAAAAAACTTACACATATCCTTATATTCCTCTGTCCCTTCCTCCATATTGCTTCCTTATTTCTAATACTAAATTATATTTCTTCTTCTTAAGCATCAAAAATGGACTGTCTGTAATAGTGCCTTACACTTATATCTTTTCTGCAGTCCT
>NW_024833461.1:0-1310 GCF_019175285.1 Sceloporus undulatus
CCCAGCGGACTAAACCCGGA
This sequence comes from Sceloporus undulatus, assembly GCF_019175285.1. NCBI lineage: Eukaryota > Metazoa > Chordata > Lepidosauria > Squamata > Phrynosomatidae > Sceloporus > Sceloporus undulatus. The sequence continues at coordinate 21 of NW_024833461.1, forward strand.
AGGAGCTCTGAAATGGAGCTCCTTCCTGCTCCGTGTCCAGGGCGCACTAAGCGCCCTGGCGCGGAGCTACTACGTCATGGACACGCCGCCCCGTCTAGAGGCGGCGCGGCCATGATGTACTCATGGCGGCGGCCGTGCGGAAGGGCTGCCGCCGTTTAGTGCGTGTTCGTCACGCACTAGGGTTAGGGCGGTGCGGAAGCACCGCCCTTTCGTAACCCTAGTGCGTGACGAATGCGCACTTAAGTGCCGGTCTGTAACCGGCCATAGAAACTTAACCCAAATTTCTTCACTTGATAGGAGTCAGAATAACAGAAGCCACAACTGCTTATTTGAAAGAAAACAGCTCCTGGAATATTGCTTGTATTAGATTGCTTAATTGTTTTCATCATTCTAGGCTGCTTGACAAGGAAATCCAAGCTGTTAACATTTAATGAAAGAATGCATATATTTTCCAGCATCGAGAAAGGCATAGTTGTCTAGTCAGCTTGTTAAAAATGTGTTTATCATGGATCTGTAAAGCAAAGTGTGAAATGTTAATATCATTTAAAAGGGCAGTAACAGTGGACTTAGTTGCATATTAACAGCATGGTAGTGTACACATGCACAAAAAAGAAAATTTCAGCTGTAGCTTGAACCTTCTTTCATGGTACTGGAAAAGTGGCTGTCAGATTAGCTCATATACTCAGTCTCTTGGGAAACAAGGTGGACATTTAGATATTAGTTAACCAGGAATATTTTCCTCCTTGCCATTTTTATAAGCAGGATGTTCTAGTTTTTAACTCCAGCTCAAACTGTGTCCAGTATAACTGATGAAGATGGCAAGATACAACAATGGATATCTTTTAGAAACTTCAGAAACAGCAGTCATACCACCACCCTTATATTTAGTCATAAAAATCAAATAAATTGTCAATGGGAGGATATAGTGCTTTTGCTCTCTGATGTACCTGCCTTCTTTTATCTCATGGGCTGGGACACTGTTGGGGTTCTTTTTCTTCTTAGTTGCTGACCTCTGCTCATACTGTGTGGAATTCTTTCTTTCATTTCAACTGAGCTAGGAGCTTATCGCACACACTTTTGCATCCATTCTGGACACAGGCAGGGAACGTGAAGTGAAAACTGAATTTATTGCATGCTAAACTGTCCTCAAGTAGGGTTGCCATAGTGCCGGACCTCCAAACCGGGAAAAAATGTAGGACAAATTTTTTAAATGTAGGACACACAAAAATGTGTCCTACATTTGAAAATTTTGTCCTACATTTGACCTCACGATCGCGACAGGGAGCGGAG
>NW_024833462.1:0-1310 GCF_019175285.1 Sceloporus undulatus
TCAATCCTTCAGTTAAGGAGCAGCAGACTGAGGTCCCAGTGGGACAGTCTCAATCTCTCAGGTAAAGGGCATCAACCTGAAGTTGCAATGTGAGATCTGGAGTCAGTCCTGTGCTCAAAAAATAAAATCCATTTGAAACTAAAAAAGCTTTATTGATGAATCCAGACAGAAACATCCATTAACACCTTTTTGCAAAGTCTGAAGTCCAAAGGAACTTGCTCAACCCTTCCCTAAGCCAGCCCCCAATTCCAAAGCTAAAGCAACACAAGCAGAGGTTGCATAGATACCAAGGTTGTCTATACTTCCCTTCCCTTCTCCCAGACAGCCTCACCTTGAAGAGCGGTGTTCCCAAGCCAGCTTCATTCCTTCTTGATAACCAGTCTACAGCTGTAACCCCAGCTCCTCTCCAAATGTCTTCCTTCATCTAAAAGCCACTCCATCTCTCTTCCTAACATTTCCCACTACAGGCTTTCTATAACCCATCACTCTACACTACCTAGTATGAACCACAACTACAACTCCTACTTTAACTCTAATAATAAAACCCTAATATTTTTACTCTTTGTGACAGAACTCTTACACACTGTTTCTGACACACAATGGGCCAGTCTCAATGCTTCAGGTATACAGCACCAGTCTGAAGTCACAATTCTCCCATTTCAACCTTTCAGGCAAGGAGCATCAGCCTGAGGTTGCGATGGGCCAGTCTCAGTCCTTCAGGTAAAGAGCACCACCCTGAAATCACAATAGTACCTTCTCAATCCTTCATTCAAGGAACATCAAACTAAAGTCACAATGGGCTAGTCTCAATGTTTCAAGCTAGAAGCATCAGCCTTAGGTTGCAATGGCCACGTCTCAAACCTTCAGGTAAGCAGCATTAGCCTAAATTCACAATGGTCCCATCTCATTGGGGCAGGCAAGGAGCATCAGCCTGACGTCACAATATGTCATGAATCCCTCTATTCATGCATTTATTCATTTAGGAATTCATGCCATAAGGGTTATAGGTGTAGGTTTAAATTAGAGTTAAGATACAGTAGATGGGATTTATGGTGGGTTCAAATAATATGTTTTAATATGGGCTTTAATAGAATATATTAGCAAGAGGTAGGGAGATCATGGCTAAAGAATGTGATTGTTTGCTAGGATTGGAATGTGTGGGAATCATCCTTCTAACAGAAGCTTGGGTTTAAAAGACTGGTCTCTGTAAAAGAAGGGAGAACATAGAGAGTTATTGATATTGTTATATTGTATTATGTTGTTATGGGTTTATGCTTATTATATTTTCATATTATCATATTAGATTGGGA
>NW_024833463.1:0-456 GCF_019175285.1 Sceloporus undulatus
GGGGTAAGCACTGGGTACCTCTGGAGGTTTCAGAAGATGATTTATTTATGATGCAGTCATTTCACATCTAGCTACAGGGACATAACCAGGGCCCTCTCCAATTCCTCATCCCCTAATCTCCCACCAATCTAAGAAGGCATGGAATATCTGTTGTGTAGGGGAACTGCAGTGAATCTACGCTTGGTCCAGGAGGCTTTGGTTGGAGCAGAGGGAGGAAGGGGATACCCACCTCTGCATCGGCCCAAAGGAGGCATATGTCACCTGCGTATGTCACCAGCAGGATGCTGTTCTCTGTGTCTTTGAGTGCTGCAGGGTTTCTTGCCAAGTCAATCCTAACCCTGGTCCCTTTTCTCAGGAACTTCATCTCTGCTTCCTTCTACACAGCTTTGGGGCCTCGCTTGCTGGAAGTGACCCAAGTGCAAGACCACCAGGACCCCTGCCCACCTGATGGCCAAC
>NW_024833463.1:556-1310 GCF_019175285.1 Sceloporus undulatus
CTTATTTTTTAAAAGGAAAACCATTATTTGGAGGGTAAAAACAAGACTTTGGTGCTTCTATCCTTTTACAACCGATTTAGGCTGTATCTGCTTACAGAAATAATCTGGTTCGAAACCAGTTTAACTCTCCTGGCTGCGTCCTGTGGAATCCTGGGATTTGTAGTTCGTTGTGGCAGAGAAGGCTAAGTATCCCAAAGGTAAAATCCCAAGATTCCATAGCACTGAGCGGTTAAAGCGGTGTCAAAGTGCCTTATTTCTATAGTGCGGATGCGGCCTTTTTTGGAAAGGGGATGGTGCTGGGGTAAGCACTGGGTACCTCTGGAGGTTTCAGAAGATGATTTATTTATGATGCAGTCATTTCACATCTAGCTACAGGGACATAACCAGGGCCCTCTCCAATTCCTCATCCCCTAATCTCCCACCAATCTAAGAAGGCATGGAATATCTGTTGTGTAGGGGAACTGCAGTGAATCTACGCTTGGTCCAGGAGGCTTTGGTTGGAGCAGAGGGAGGAAGGGGATACCCACCTCTGCATCGGCCCAAAGGAGGCATATGTCACCTGCGTATGTCACCAGCAGGATGCTGTTCTCTGTGTCTTTGAGTGCTGCAGGGTTTCTTGCCAAGTCAATCCTAACCCTGGTCCCTTTTCTCAGGAACTTCATCTCTGCTTCCTTCTACACAGCTTTGGGGCCTCGCTTGCTGGAAGTGACCCAAGTGCAAGACCACCAGGACCCCTGCCCACCTGATGGCCAAC
>NW_024833464.1:0-1310 GCF_019175285.1 Sceloporus undulatus
TCCTGAGGGCTCCAGGGTTGACTCAGCCTTCCATCTTTTCGTAGGTCAGTAAAATGAGTCTACAGCTTGTTGGGGACAATTGGTTTCCGATTGTAAACTGCTTAGAGAGTGCTTAGTACACTGATAAGCGTTACAGAAACGTAAATGCTATTGCTAGCTAGTTTTTGCAAAAGGGGGAAGCTGTCAGATTGCTCCCTCGGAGGTGATTTCGTCTCTAACTGGAAAGGTCCAGAACTGTGTGCTTTCCCAATACTTTCTCTCACCGCAAGGATCATTGCAAACATCCAGGTTGGCAATGTGGACATTCCTCATTACTCCTTGGTGACTGAGGGAACCACAATTTACCATTCTACTACTACTACTGTTAGTAGGTCTCATGTTTTCCTTACATCCCAAATCTACTGATGCATCAAAATAAATCAGATGACTAAACTGAGGTTGTCATATTTTGGCCACATAATGGGGAGGTACAACAAGGATGCTGGGGCAGGTGGAGGGAAACAGAAAGAGAAGAAGACATAGCAGATGCATAGGGAGACCATGGGCCTGAACCTGCAGGACTTGAGCAAGGAGGTAGATGATAGGCGGACTTGGAAATGTCTCATTCACAGAGTCACCATGAGTCGAGATCAACTCGATAGCAGCCAACATCCAAAATATAGCATGAAATCCCTTCTTTGGAAGGTTACTGATGTCAGGAATGAATAGATGAAGCGAAGGAACGAAACCAGTCCGTTCCTTTCTAGAAAGCTTCAAATTCTGTTCTAGAGGCATCCGTTTCAAATTGTAAGGTAATAACTCGTGAAGCCGTTAAGTCCGCTTTCTTTTGGTGCGCTCCTCATCTTTTTGAGAACGAAAAACTTTCTTCGCAGCTGCTTGTATGACAGAAATCCTTGAATGCTAAAATTTATTTCTGTTGCATCAGTGGCAAGGGGGAAAATACTTAGCTGGGGAAATGGCAGCTTCCAAGTCCCAGATGTCTAATTATAACTGTGAGACATGGGTTGTTTTTTTTTGGGGGGGGGGGGGTTGCCTTTGTCAGTTAATATATTCATCTAATTTTCAGTCTATGGGCAGGATATATATATATATATATATATATATATATATATATATATAATGTGCAAAGACAATTTCATTGTGAACAACCTGCAGCTGGAGTGTGGACTGAAGCTGCAGTGGAAACCAAGAGCTGGTCTTCTAAGTGGCTGAATGATTTGCGATTCAGATTCTGGATCCAGAGTGCTATATGCATGTCTCATTGAAATAATATTGTGTCCAGTTCTGGGCACCACAATTCAAAAAGGACA
>NW_024833465.1:0-1310 GCF_019175285.1 Sceloporus undulatus
AAAAAAGGCAGTCCGGACCTACACGGCCCCCCAGGATGAGACAGCAGGTCTTCGGGGCTTGTGCAGCGAGTGGGCGTGGGCTGTGCGGCAGCCGTGAGCAACAGGGAGCAGTTCTTGGGTGCAGGAAGGAGGTCCCACTCGCCATTGTTGCTGAGGCAGGGGTGGCATTAAATAGGGGGCGGCGGCAGCAGAGGCCTAAGGGGGGGGATCTCAGCCCCTCAGTTCTGCCCCTCGTCCCGCAGCTCTGAAGGCAGGAACTTGTACTGCTGCTGCCGGATCATGGCCAGCTTCTTGCGCGCTTCCTCCAGCTCCCGCTCTTTGCGCAGCATCTCCTCCTGCGCAGCAATGATCTGGGGAAGGAATGGAGATCAGAGCCAGTGGGGCCACAATCGGAGGGATGCTGCTCCCAGACCCCCCTTCCTTTGGCGACACTTACCTGCGCGATCCCCCCCACCATCTTCTCCTTGACCACCACCGTCTCATTCTCATGGTCTTGGAAAGCGGCCGCCTTCTGCGCCGCCTTCACCAGATTGTCAGAGGCTCTCTTCACCGCGTTGCCGGCCGCCTGGAGAGGGAGAGCAAGTTTAATCTTTATATACACCACATTTAAACATCTCACAATTGGGCGGGGGGGGGGGGAACCCACAAATGCGCTTCTAATACACTTGGCAAACGCATATCGGAAGACAATTAACAAGGTGATAAATTAACATTAAAATGCGGGTGTCTCCAGAAAGTTCCCAATTGGGAATAATGGAAGATGAACTTTTGGAAAATAAAGATGAGAAAATATTGTATTACACTCAACTCTCCATATTTGCGACTTCGATATTTGCGGATTTGATTATTCACGGATTTGACTGATATGTTCTCTCTAAGGATATTTAGGTCCTCTAGTGCAACTCCATTGTCAACTTTAGCTAAAATTTGCACTGAAACACCTCCTAGAGAGAATACTCTACTAGGTATTTGTAGCTCCTCCAGTGCCACAGACACTGACCATAGAATGCTCTGGAGGAGCTACAAAGGCCTAATGGAGTGTTCTCTCTAGGAATCTCTAGGTCAACGTCCAGCAGACATTGACCATAGAACTGTGCTGGAGGAGCTACAAATGCCTAGTAGAGTGTTCTTTCTAGGAACAGAATAATAGAATCATAGAATCAGAGTTGGAAGAGACCGCAAGAGCCACCCAGTCCAGCCCCCTTCTTCTGCCATGCAGGAAATCCAAATCAAAGCATCCCCATTGACAGATGGCCATCCAGCCTCTGTTTAAAGACCTCCAAGGAAGGAGACTCCACTACACTCCGAGG
>NW_024833466.1:0-742 GCF_019175285.1 Sceloporus undulatus
CTTTTGGAAGCTTTTTTTGCTTTATCTTCTAGAAGGCAGCTGAAGTGTTGCTTCTTGCATTGAAGAATGAGAGGAACCTTGTGGCATCCAAAAGGCTAACATTCTCTGGAGTTATGTCTGATAATATGAATATATAGGGTTGAAATACCTGTTCATTTATTAAAAGGTTTATAGTGCACCCTGTATCCTAGATTCTCATAGCTATGTCTCTTAATAGCAGTTAACCAAATTAAACAGTACATAAAACAAAAACATGAAACAAGCTAGACAAGGTAATTGTTACATGGATTTGTAATTGGTTGACTGGACAAACCCAAAGGATGCTCAGCAATGGCTCCTTTTCATCCTGGAGAGAAGTGACCAGTGGGGTGTCCAGTGGGGTTCCTCTTCTCCTTTCTCCTTGGCTGTCTTCATGGAGGGCAGACTCCTTTTGCCCTTGGACTCAGTTTGCAGCAATGGCAGTGAGCTCAAGAGAAGGGGAGAAATGGCAGCAGGAGGAGGAAACTGTGGCCTTTGAAAAGCAGCTGAAAAGGTGGGAGGGCAGAGGATGAACCAGGGGAGGGTCCCTGCCAAACTGGGAGAGTTGGAGTATATTCAGAAGGAGCTGGGCCTGGAAATGGAGGTGGAGAAGGAGGGCTTGCAAAATGACTTCTATGGAAGAGGAAGCTGGGCCAAGTCCATGACATACAATGGCCCAGTGAAACGGTGTCCATGATATAGGAGTCAGTGTGGCCTTGTGGTT
>NW_024833466.1:842-1310 GCF_019175285.1 Sceloporus undulatus
CTTTTGGAAGCTTTTTTTGCTTTATCTTCTAGAAGGCAGCTGAAGTGTTGCTTCTTGCATTGAAGAATGAGAGGAACCTTGTGGCATCCAAAAGGCTAACATTCTCTGGAGTTATGTCTGATAATATGAATATATAGGGTTGAAATACCTGTTCATTTATTAAAAGGTTTATAGTGCACCCTGTATCCTAGATTCTCATAGCTATGTCTCTTAATAGCAGTTAACCAAATTAAACAGTACATAAAACAAAAACATGAAACAAGCTAGACAAGGTAATTGTTACATGGATTTGTAATTGGTTGACTGGACAAACCCAAAGGATGCTCAGCAATGGCTCCTTTTCATCCTGGAGAGAAGTGACCAGTGGGGTGTCCAGTGGGGTTCCTCTTCTCCTTTCTCCTTGGCTGTCTTCATGGAGGGCAGACTCCTTTTGCCCTTGGACTCAGTTTGCAGCAATGGCAGTGAGCT
>NW_024833467.1:0-1310 GCF_019175285.1 Sceloporus undulatus
CAGGAACGAGGCGAGGCCGCGGCGCTCGCCGGGGGGCTCCTCGCCTCCTTCCTGGTCCCCGTGGGGGCCAGGAACGAGGCGAGGCCCCGATCCTGGCCTCCAATCGCGGCGGGGCCCAGGCGGGGAGGGAAAGCCTCCTTAAGTGGAGGCTTTCCCTCACCACTTGCCCACCGCGATTGTGAGGGAAAATGTAGGACATAATTTTAAAATGTAGGACACATTTTTGTGTGTCCTACGTTTGAAAATTTTGTCCTACATTTTCCCGGTTTCCCGATCCGGCGCTATGGCAACCCTAGTCCTAAGAGTCCGGAGGTCGCGCCAAAGCCACACTCCATTCCTAAGCACCAGAGTGCAGCTTTTGGTGCAGCTTCCGGACTCTTAGGATGCATGCATCATTTAAACAGCATATCTCCAAAGAGACCCAAAGCAGCTTTATTTTGGCAGTCTGTACTGTCACAGGCCATAATAACCAAAGCTGCCTGTTCTTTCTGTAGTTTTGTTTCAGAAGCCAAGGCAATAGAAATAATACCCTCCTCATGCAAAATTAAAGGGAATTTAATCTTGGAACCTGATTGTTGTGCAGGTGATCTTCGAAACTAAGACAGAAAACAGGTTAAACCTGAGCTGGGCATATTTTGTTTCGCCACAGAGAAGAGTATTCTGCCTTTGAAATAATCATTTAAATAGAGAGGAAGCCCATAATTTTAAAGGTATTTTAAAAAGCTAGAGTAGGTTTATGTTGGTGAAGGCCAGCATTGTTCGCAGTGATTTGAGCATTGGACTATGACCAGGGTTCAAATCCCCGCTCGAGCCAAAAATTTCCATCACGAATGTTTCAAAAAACAAACAACGTAATGTTTTAATGCTAACTTTTGGCACCTTTTTAGTTGTATTGCCCTTTTGCATTGGGAGCTGCCTGATTTCAGTCCCAATTTTGGAACAAAAGTGGGATATAAATATAATAATAATGATAACAACAACAACAACAGCTGGGAGGATTGTACTGTGTTTAACTGTACAATTTTTAATTGCCTTTATATTTTTAATCACATTTTAATCTTGCAGTGAGTGATGTGTGTTTGACCTTTTACATTGTGAAGTGCTTTGAGTCCCAGTTTTTTTGGAGGAAAGCAGGATGATGATGATGATGATGATGATGATGATGATGATGATGATGATGATGATGATGATGATGATGATGATGATGCTCTCAGGTTTCTGAAAACATAGTGGCTGCTCCACACTTGGGAAAGTGGAACTACGTCTCCCACAATCCTTTTGGAGCACATGCTCATTCAGGGTGGAAGGAA
>NW_024833468.1:0-1310 GCF_019175285.1 Sceloporus undulatus
ATAAATAAGTGGGTTTTGGGGTCTCTAAAACATTCACCATCACTGCAAAACCAACTCATACTATTATAACACACACACACACCATAGGAAACTTCCCTGTAAGCCATGACACATTAAAAGCCTGCTTGAACAAAAAAGTCTTTACCTGGCAGCAAAAGAAGATAAGGGCAGAAGCACCGCTACACAGAGATAAAAGAAACTCCAACAGATCTGCTTAAGCCTACAATCATCTCATAACATCACCGGCAGAGGTCAGAGATAAGTTCTGTGGCAGATGTGGACCCTACCAGTTATGGGACTATGGTAAGACCTCACAGTTCTGGCTGCCATTATTCCTTATAGTACGAATGCATCTCAGGAAAATTATGACCGGTGTGGTCTAGCCATAAGAACAATGGGTGAGTAAAGTAAGACTCAAATTCCCTTGGGCCTAACCCTAACCTACAATCCACAGAATTTTCATAAGGATAAAATAGGGAAGAGGGTGGGGAGAAGATGGATGTTGAGAGGTAAGGTGGGGAATGATGATGATGATTAAATTATCATTTAATCTGATAATAGAAATTGATTTCATTGTGAGTAAAAGAAACATGGCCAGAAAATTTGAAAAATGTTGTTCTTCCACAAATATTCTCAGATGTCTGGTTGAATATATTCCTCATTGTTCAAGCTTACACTAGACATTTATAGTGGTAAAGTCTACTCTAACTGCCAAGAAATTCTGGTATTTGTCATTTTGAAAAGCACTAGTGCTCTCTGGGTGAGAATGATAAATACCACTCCTTAAACTCCAAATTCCAACTTTCTATAGGACTGAACCATGGTGGTTAAAGTGGACCCAAAGCACTATAATTGCATCGTGAGAATGGGCCCTTTCTTTGGGCAGAAGAGAGTTGTTTTCACTAGCACTGCTGACACAGGTAAGTCAGGGAGAAAAAGTTTGTTCATTTACTTTTTTAAAAAGGTTCCTTCACCTCCAATTTCTATGCTATTCTTTTTTCTGCTGCATCCTACAAACAGTATGAGAGACACATATGCTGAAGTATTTTCAAAACAAATATTTTCACTCTAACCACATGAAACTATGTACGTATAAATACATTTAGGCTATGGGCATGATGTTGTAATTTAAAATATAATTTTCATTTTGCTAGTTGTTTATGACACAACTATTGCCATTACATTCAGTGATATACAGGAATTATGATTTATGAGTAACATTACTACAAAAAAACATTACTAAGAGTTCTGTATGGTGTGGTGTGGGAAGTCAATGGGGGCATCACTTCTCCATACCATGATATTGCACA
>NW_024833469.1:0-1310 GCF_019175285.1 Sceloporus undulatus
TGGAGGAATTATTCTGTGGAGAAAAATGTGAAGGGATTGTTCTGTGGGGAGTTAAACTGTGGAGAAAAAATGTACAGAAAACGGGTCTCCTGTGCAGGAGACTATGGTCTAAAACACACTACAGAAATAATCCAGTTTGAGACCGCTTTAATTCCCAGACTCAGTGCTAGGGAATCCTGGGAAATTTTGTCCTGGCACCAAAGCTCTCTGAGAAGGCAAAATATCTCACAAAACTACAATTCCTAGAATTCTGTAGCATTGAGCCAGGGCATTTAAAGCAATGTCAAACTGGGTTATTTCTGCAGTGTGTTTTGGCACTGTATTTTCTGAACAGTAGACCCATTATCTACACAAAACAAAGATTTATTATTATTATTATTATTATTATTATTATTATTATTATTATTATGTACAAAAACCAAAGTGTTTTTCTCAGCAGAATAATTCCTTTGCAAGACTTCAGGATGTTCAAATACTGGATAAAAATTGTGCAGAATGTTTACTGGTCTATTATTCTTTCTAGTGTTGTTGCCCAACAGACAAGAAACCTATTCTTTGACCTGGCAATGAATAATTATGAGTACTTTTTCCGTCCATAGTTTAGAATAGTTATTTGTCTTCTGGGAAACTTTCTGAGGGATCTCTTAGATGTTTCACTGGAAGTTCTTCAATATAATCACCAGTGATGTCAGGTTCTCCTGAAAAATAGCTTGCCCACGGCTACAAACAATTGCTAGAATTTTGAGGGAAAAGATATAGAAACTCATTGTAAACACCACATGCCTAAGTCCTGTTTTCCCCTAATTCTGGCCAAACATTTGTGTCCCAAGCCTTGTCTTCTCCAAATTCTGTGAAAGGGTCATTTGGCCCCAAAGGGATCACAGCCCATAGGTTGGGAACCACTAATCTAGATAGATATAGATGTGCAGAATGAGATGCAAGATTGCTTTCTCCAACCAGACACGTAGCCTCGGTTGGATACTACGGAGAAATCTAGGCCAGGGAGATTTGGAAGGCCCTTGAATAGAGATCAAATGGTCTGGGATAGTGGGTCTCTCCCCACTGCAGACCCTCCGAATTGGGAGCTTAGGGATCCCATCATTAAAGTTAGAGTGGGCTGGCTGGAAACTATAGCAGCTGAAGCACTGGACCAAACTTGTTATTGTTATTATCCAGCACTGCAGCATGCTGGAGATGCTCTAGGACTTGATTCGCTTTTTCACATAGGAGTTCAGACCAGCATCCATGCAGCTGGGAGAAAATATTACCTCTTCTTACCCATGCATGTGATTTGCAGAAGCCTTTTTATT
>NW_024833470.1:0-1310 GCF_019175285.1 Sceloporus undulatus
GTAAAAATGTATAATTCTAAATAAAGTGATGAGGTGAATTCTTTTTAGAAAAAGCTTAGCTCAGCTCTGTTGTTAAAAGTAATCTAAATGTCATATGTAATATTTATTGTTTTGAAGACTGAATTATGGAATTTGGCAGTTATTCATTTATAAATTACACTTTAAATCACTGTGTATAAATAGAAACAGGGCGTTGTTGGATGAATTCTATGTGCTGTAAAAACAGCTAAGACATAAAAGAAAGAGAGGAAGGATAAAAGAGGATTTGGGGATGTTCTCAGGAGGCCATCTGATGGGCAATTGTATGTTCTGCTTCTTCATCTCTGTTCTCAGGAGGAATGGAAATAATTTTTTGAAAATATTTAAAAAGTGGTTAAAAATATATATTTAAAGTGCCGAGAAACCACGATGAAAAGAATCCTGTACTGATGAGAAGAATCCTGGACTTCAATTAGCTATTTCCTTTTCTTGGATACTTCTTTGTCGAGAAGTTAATCCAAGGGCGCATTCCCTCTCATGTATACACCGGTTTACAAAGCGAATCCAGAGTGTATCGTTCTCACTCAATCCCGAATTAACTCTAGAACAGTTCTAGATTTACCCTCTATCGTTCCCACAGTGATTCGAATTTGATTCGAATCCAAACATTTAAACCGGATCAGAAGCCTATAAACCGGTGCAAAAAAATAGTAGGTTTTACCCCGGGTTATCCCTTGTGCCGATATACCAATCGCTGTATTTAAATGGGAACGTTTCGGCGTCTGATTTGGGTTCCACAGGATGGGAGGAGCGGAGCGCAATGGGCTGGCTCGGGGGAGTCACCATTTCTTTGTCTCCATCCGTTGTTGCCACCGCCATCTTTCCCTCCCTTGCCCCTTTGTCCACAGAGATACGATCAGCGCTAATAACAAAAGTCAGAGAGACCGGAAATTACAGGACTCTTAAGAGATTAGGTGCTTAGACTCATAAGAGCTTAAGTGCCTCCTCATTGGCTCTTTTAAAAAAACCTGCGAAATTTAATACAAATTAAAAACGTCCCCGTAGTGAGAACGCAGGTACAGGCTACATCGATGCAAGTTACTCCGAAGTATTGTGACGTCATGATGACGTCGCTTTGATTGACATGGCATTCATAGCCAAAACAAGTGAATGTGAACAAAAAAGTAACAAAACCGGTTTAAATATACATCGATTCATCCATGAATGGGAACGATACTGTGTCAATTACAGCAAAACAAAATAAAATGTTACGTAAATGGAAACGATACAAATAAAGTGATTTGAAAAGCAGGATAACACTCGCTGTATTT
>NW_024833471.1:0-1310 GCF_019175285.1 Sceloporus undulatus
CTCCCCTACACAACACATGCTCCATGCCTTCTAAGAGTGGAGAGGGATTAGGGGATGGGGAATGGAGAGGGCTCTGGTTATGTCATCATAGATAGATGTGAAATGAGTGCATAACAAACAAACAAACAAACAAATAAACAAATAATCTGCTGAAACTTTCAGAGGTCCCCAGTGCTTTTCCCCAGCATCAGCCCGTTTCCCAAGAAGGCTGCATCCGCACTATAGAAATAAGGCACTTTGCACTGCTTTAACCGCTCAGTGCTAGGGAATCCTGGGATTTTGCCTTGGGACACTTAGCCTTCTCTGCCAGAGAGCTCTCATGCCAAAAAAGCCTACACATCCCAGGATTCCACAGGATGGAGCCAGGAGAGTTAAAGCGGTTTCGAACTGGATTATTTCTGCAGTGCAGATACAGCCTGAGTCAGTTGTAAAAGGGCAGAAACACCCAAGTCTTGTTTTTACCTTCCTAATAATGGTTTTCCTTTAAAAGAAATAAGCAGTCTGCTTATCTGTCTAATCCTTGTTTTTGTTGTTCTTGTTTGTTTCTATGTTTATTTGGTAATAATATGAGATGGTCTGGTCTGCCTCCTTCCTTCTTCCCTGAAAATCTCTTAATACAAAAACTGGGAAGTCTTTTAAAACCTCCCAAAGGAGCTACTTTTGGCCTTTTTGGGGGACTAGCCTCCTCTTAGAAGCCAAAGTCCAATGTTTGTGAAGAATAATAATAAGGCTTGTATTAAAACTATTCTCCCATTTTTGATCTTTTTTAAAACCCATGTTCCCCAGAAAGAGTAGAGCTATGTAATAATAATAATAATAATAATAATAGGATTATTAATAAGAAAACCCTCCCAGAAAAGACACACGAAAGGCACACAAAGAGACACCCTTCCTTTTGGCCCAAGAATCCTGGCCTCCTTCTGATTCTGGAGCCTCAAGAAAGAAAAAGATGCCTCTGTTCAACTGAGGCCTCAGAGAAGGTTCTGGAATATTATTCCCCACAGTCACAAGAAGCACAAAATGGCCACTGGAAGAGGAAAAAGCCACCAGAACACAAGATGGCTGCTGGAAAACAAAATGGCCACTAGAACACAAAATGGCTGCCAGAACATAAAATGGCAGCCGGAACACAAAATGGCCGCCTCTGTATCAGCACTTGGCAGTTGTCAGTTTGAGAACTTCAGGAGAGAGAGAGAGACTGAGGAGAAGAGTGGAAGGGGGTCCTGGACAGAGGGGGCCTTGGGAGATATAGAGCCTCCTGAGATATTCGGACTTCGCTTCCTAACAAAGGGGTTTTTGGCTTATAAAGG
>NW_024833472.1:0-1310 GCF_019175285.1 Sceloporus undulatus
CTAGCAGGGGGTGGGGCTGTTCCAGCTCCATGCTCCCATTGGCCAGCTAGCCTTCAGAGGAGGAGCTTCTCTTCCTCCCCGTGCGGGCCCTAGGCATGGAGAGGGCTTTACCAGCAAGGTACTTCCTCTTCTTTTTTCACCTCCTTTCTCTTGTTCTTTCTTTTCCTCCTCCTCCTCTTCATTTCCCCCTCTCTTTCTCTTGTTCTTTGTCCTCCTCCTCCTCCTCCTATTCTTTTTCTTCTCTTCCTCTTTCTCCCCCCTCCCCCTCCTCTTTTTATCTTTTTTCCTATTCTTCTTCTTCTTTCTCCTCCTTTCCTTCTTTCTCCTTCCTTTCTTTTTTCTCCTCCTCCCCCCTTCCGCCTCTGCTGCTGCTGTTGTTGTTGTTGTTGGGGGAGGCACCAGGCAAAAGGGAGCCCAGGAGGGAGGAAGGGACGGGAGTGGCACCATCACGCTGCATCCACACTGGAGAAATAACCCAATTTGACTGGCAATGCTTTAACTCTTTTCTGACTCAAGGCTGTGGAATTCTGGGAGCTGGAGTGTGCTGTGGGGACCAGAACTCAAGGCCTTCATCACTTTTAACAGTGATAGTGATGATGATGAAGATGGTGATATTGATATTAGCCAGCTTCTGAGGCATGCGCTCACTGTTTGTTCATAAGCCTCTGAAATATGCATGAGGCAATGTTAAATAAAGCCATGTTCAATGCCCAAATGTGTGTCCTGTGTGTCTTGGAATGGAAGGGGGTGGTTTGGGCAGAAAGGGAAGTACATTTCTGCCATCTTTCTAGGAATAATGCCAAAATGTCCTCCATTTTGATCATGCCTAAGAAACATGCATTTATATTAACATATTTTTAAAAACCATCCAATTTTTTCGCGTGTCCTCCATTTTTAAAAAGTGTGTCCTACATTTGAAAATGTTGTCCTACATCTGTCCTACATTTGTCCCAGTTTGGAGGTCCTGACTTATGGCAACCCTAGCCCTACACAGTATGCCTTTCTTTGATTTTTTAAAAAATTATTTGTGTTTGCATTTGTAACTCAATTCCAGAGTCTTTTTTTTGGGGGGGGGGGGAGCTGGTTCCCCCACCCCCGTGCCTTTCAGTCTTATGAGAAGAGAATTGCATTTCTTCTTTGGCAGGAGGGGAGAGAAGCCACTTCCCTCTCCTCCTGTGCCTTCCAAAGAAGAAATGATAGTCTCCTTGTGATGAGAAAATAAAACAAAGTTGTTGTTTTTTAAAAAAACACCCTGCTCAGGAATGGGGGGCGGGAGTGGAGGAGACACTGACACCACATATGCAATTGGG